>NW_028270263.1:92500-103418 GCF_037043375.1 Chiloscyllium plagiosum | reverse complement strand
TGAGAGAGATACAGTGTGTGTGTGTGTGTGAGAGAGATACAGTGTGTGTGTGAGAGAGATACAGTGTGTGTGAGAGAGAGATACAGTGTGTGTGTGTGAGAGAGATACAGTGTGTGTGTGTGAGAGAGATACAGTGTGTGTGTGTGAGAGAGATACAGTGTGTGTGTGTGAGAGAGATACTGTGTGTGTGTGTGAGAGAGATACTGTGTGTGTGTGTGTGAGAGAGATACAGTGTGTGTGTGTGTGAGAGAGATACAGTGTGTGTGGTGTGTGTGAGAGAGATACAGTGTGTGTGTGAGAGAGATACAGTGTGTGTGTGTGTGAGAGAGATACAGTGTGTGTGTGTGTGAGAGATACAGTGTGTGTGTGTGAGAGAGATACAGTGTGTTGTGTGTGTGAGAGAGATACAGTGTGTGTGTGTGAGAGAGATACAGTGTGTGTGTGTGTGAGAGAGATACAGTGTGTGTGTGTGAGAGAGATACAGTGTGTGTGTGTGAGAGAGATACAGTGTGTGTGTGTGTGAGAGAGATACAGTGTGTGTGTGAGAGAGATACAGTGTGTGTGTGAGAGAGATACAGTGTGTGTGTGAGAGAGATACAGTGTGTGTGTGTGAGAGAGATACAGTGTGTGTGTGTGAGAGAGATACAGTGTGTGTGTGTGTGAGAGAGATACAGTGTGTGTGTGTGAGAGAGATACAGTGTGTGTGTGTGAGAGAGATACAGTGTGTGTGTGTGAGAGAGATACAGTGTGTGTGTGTGTGAGAGATACAGTGTGTGTGTGTGAGAGAGATACAGTGTGTGTGTGTGTGAGAGAGATACAGTGTGTGTGTGTGAGAGATACAGTGTGTGTGTGTGAGAGAGATACAGTGTGTGAGTGAGAGATACAGTGTGTGTGTGAGAGAGATACAGTGTGTGTGTGTGAGAGAGATACAGTGTGTGTGTGTGAGAGAGATACAGTGTGTGTGTGTGTGAGAGAGATACAGTGTGTGTGTGTGAGAGATACAGTGTGTGTGTGTGAGAGAGATACAGTGTGTGTGTGTGAGAGAGAGATACAGTGTGTGTGTGTGAGAGATACAGTGTGTGTGTGTGAGAGAGATACAGTGTGTGTGTGAGAGAGATACAGTGTGTGAGTGAGAGATACAGTGTGTGTGTGTGAGAGAGATACAGTGTGTGTGTGAGAGAGATACAGTGTGTGTGTGTGAGAGAGATACAGTGTGTGTGTGTGAGAGAGATACAGTGTGTGTGTGTGAGAGAGATACTGTGTGTGTGTGTGTGAGAGATACAGTGTGTGTGTGTGAGAGAGATACAGTGTGTGTGTGTGAGAGAGATACAGTGTGTGTGTGTGTGAGAGATACAGTGTGTGTGTGTGTGAGAGAGATACAGTGTGTGTGTGTGAGAGATACAGTGTGTGTGTGTGAGAGAGATACAGTGTGTGTGTGTGAGAGAGATACAGTGTGTGTGTGTGAGAGAGATACAGTGTGTGTGTGTGAGAGAGATACAGTGTGTGTGTGTGAGAGAGATACAGTGTGTGTGTGTGAGAGAGATACAGTGTGTGTGTGTGAGAGATACAGTGTGTGTGTGTGAGAGATACAGTGTGTGTGTGTGAGAGAGATACAGTGTGTGTGTGTGAGAGAGATACAGTGTGTGTGTGTGAGAGAGATACAGTGTGTGTGTGTGAGAGAGATACAGTGTGTGTGTGTGAGAGAGATACAGTGTGTGTGTGTGAGAGAGATACAGTGTGTGTGTGTGAGAGAGATACAGTGTGTGTGTGTGAGAGAGATACAGTGTGTGTGTGTGAGAGAGATACAGTGTGTGTGTGAGAGAGATACAGTGTGTGTGTGTGAGAGAGATACAGTGTGTGTGTGTGAGAGAGATACAGTGTGTGTGTGAGAGAGATACAGTGTGTGTGTGAGAGAGATACAGTGTGTGTGTGTGAGAGATACAGTGTGTGTGTGTGAGAGAGAGATACAGTGTGTGTGTGTGTGAGAGAGATACAGTGTGTGTGTGTGAGAGATACAGTGTGTGTGTGTGAGAGAGATACAGTGTGTGAGTGAGAGATACAGTGTGTGTGAGAGAGATACAGTGTGTGTGTGTGAGAGAGATACAGTGTGTGTGTGTGAGAGAGATACAGTGTGTGTGTGTGAGAGAGATACAGTGTGTGTGTGTGAGAGATACAGTGTGTGTGTGTGAGAGATACAGTGTGTGTGTGTGAGAGAGAGATACAGTGTGTGTGTGTGAGAGAGAGATACAGTGTGTGTGTGTGAGAGATACAGTGTGTGTGTGTGAGAGAGATACAGTGTGTGAGTGGAGAGATACAGTGTGTGTGTGTGAGAGAGATACAGTGTGTGTGTGTGAGAGAGATACAGTGTGTGTGTGTGAGAGAGATACAGTGTGTGTGTGTGAGAGAGATACAGTGTGTGTGTGTGAGAGAGATACAGTGTGTGTGTGTGTGAGAGAGATACAGTGTGTGTGTGTGAGAGAGAGATACAGTGTGTGTGTGTGTGAGAGATACAGTGTGTGTGTGAGAGAGAGATACAGTGTGTGAGTGAGAGATACAGTGTGTGTGTGTGAGAGAGATACAGTGTGTGTGTGTGAGAGATACAGTGTGTGTGTGTGAGAGAGATACAGTGTGTGTGTGTGAGAGAGATACAGTGTGTGTGTGTGAGAGAGATACAGTGTGTGTGTGTGAGAGAGATACAGTGTGTGTGTGTGAGAGATACAGTGTGTGTGTGTGAGAGAGAGATACAGTGTGTGTGTGTGAGAGAGAGATACTGTGTGTGTGTGTGAGAGAGCGATACAGTGTGTGTGTGTGAGAGAGCGATACAGTGTGTGTGTGTGAGAGACGATACAGTGTGTGTGTGTGAGAGAGATACAGTGTGTGTGTGTGAGAGAGATACAGTGTGTGTGTGTGAGAGAGAGAGATACAGTGTGTGTGTGTGTGTGAGAGAGATACAGTGTGTGTGTGAGAGAGAGAGAGATAGTGTGTGTGTGTGAGAGAGATACAGTGTGTGTGTGTGTGAGAGAGATACAGTGTGTGTGTGTGTGAGAGAGATACAGTGTGTGTGTGAGAGAGATACAGTGTGTGTGTGAGAGAGATACAGTGTGTGTGTGTGAGAGATACAGTGTGTGTGTGTGAGAGAGAGATACAGTGTGTGTGTGTGAGAGAGAGATACAGTGTGTGTGTGTGTGAGAGATACAGTGTGTGTGTGTGTGAGAGATACAGTGTGTGTGTGTGAGAGAGATACAGTGTGTGTGTGTGAGAGAGATACAGTGTGTGTGTGTGAGAGAGATACAGTGTGTGTGTGTGAGAGAGATACAGTGTGTGTGTGTGAGAGAGAGATACAGTGTGTGTGTGTGAGAGAGATACAGTGTGTGTGTGAGAGAGAGACAGTGTGTGTGTGTGAGAGAGAGAGATAGTGTGTGTGTGTGAGAGATACAGTGTGTGTGTGTGTGAGATACAGTGTGTGTGTGTGAGAGATACAGTGTGTGTGTGTGAGAGCGATACAGTGTGTGTGTGTGAGAGCGATACAGTGTGTGTGTGTGAGAGAGATACAGTGTGTGTGTGTGAGAGAGATACAGTGTGTGTGTGTGAGAGAGATACAGTGTGTGTGTGTGAGAGATACAGTGTGTGTGTGTGAGAGAGAGAGATACAGTGTGTGTCTGTGTGTGAGAGAGATACAGTGTGTGTGTGTGAGAGAGAGAGATAGTGTGTGTGTGTGAGAGAGAGAGATAGTGTGTGTGTGAGAGAGATACAGTGTGTGTGTGTGAGAGAGAGAGATACAGTGTGTGTGTGTGAGAGAGAGATACAGTGTGTGTGTGTGTGAGAGAGATACAGTGTGTGTGTGTGAGAGAGATACAGTGTGTGTGTGTGAGAGATACAGTGTGTGTGTGTGTGAGAGATACAGTGTGTGTGTGTGTGAGAGATACAGTGTGTGTGTGTGTGAGAGATACAGTGTGTGTGTGTGTGAGAGATACAGTGTGTGTGTGTGAGAGAGATACAGTGTGTGTGTGTGAGAGAGATACAGTGTGTGTGTGTGAGAGAGATACAGTGTGTGTGTGTGTGAGAGATACAGTGTGTGTGTGTGAGAGAGATACAGTGTGTGTGTGTGAGAGAGATACAGTGTGTGTGTGTGAGAGAGATACAGTGTGTGTGTGTGAGAGAGATACAGTGTGTGTGTGTGTGAGAGAGATACAGTGTGTGTGTGTGAGAGATACAGTGTGTGTGTGAGAGAGAGACAGTGTGTGTGTGTGAGAGAGAGATAGTGTGTGTGTGTGAGAGATACAGTGTGTGTGTGTGTGAGATACAGTGTGTGTGTGTGTGAGATACAGTGTGTGTGTGTGAGAGCGATACAGTGTGTGTGTGTGAGAGCGATACAGTGTGTGTGTGTGAGAGCGATACAGTGTGTGTGTGTGAGAGCGATACAGTGTGTGTGTGTGAGAGAGATACAGTGTGTGTGTGTGAGAGAGATACAGTGTGTGTGTGTGAGAGAGAGAGATACAGTGTGTGTGTGTGTGTGAGAGAGATACAGTGTGTGTGTGTGAGAGAGAGAGATAGTGTGTGTGTGTGAGAGAGAGAGATAGTGTGTGTGTGTGTGAGAGAGATACAGTGTGTGTGTGTGTGAGAGATACAGTGTGTGTGTGTGTGAGAGATACAATGTGTGTGTGTGTGAGAGAGATACAGTGTGTGTGTGTGAGAGAGAGAGATAGTGTGTGTGTGTGAGAGATACAGTGTGTGTGTGTGAGAGATACAGTGTGTGTGTGTGAGAGATACAGTGTGTGTGTGTGAGAGATACAGTGTGTGTGTGTGAGAGATACAGTGTGTGTGTGAGAGATACAGTGTGTGTGTGTGAGAGATACAGTGTGTGTGTGTGTGAGAGATACAGTGTGTGTGTGTGAGAGATACAGTGTGTGTGTGTGAGAGAGATACAGTGTGTGAGTGAGAGATACAGTGTGTGTGTGAGAGAGAGAGATACAGTGTGTGTGTGTGAGAGAGATACAGTGTGTGTGTGTGAGAGAGATACAGTGTGTGTGTGTGTGAGAGAGATACAGTGTGTGTGTGTGTGTGAGAGAGATACAGTGTGTGTGTGAGAGAGAGAGAGATAGTGTGTGTGTGTGTGAGAGAGATAGTGTGTGTGTGTGAGAGAGATACAGTGTGTGTGTGTGTGTGTGAGAGATACAGTGTGTGTGTGTGTGAGAGAGATACAGTGTGTGTGTGTGTGTGAGAGAGATACAGTGTGTGTGTGTGTGTGAGAGATACAGTGTGTGTGTGTGTGTGAGAGAGATACAGTGTGTGTGTGTGAGAGAGAGAGATAGTGTGTGTGTGTGAGAGATACAGTGTGTGTGTGTGAGAGATACAGTGTGTGTGTGTGAGAGATACAGTGTGTGTGTGTGTGAGATACAGTGTGTGTGTGTGAGATACAGTGTGTGTGTGTGTGAGATACAGTGTGTGTGTGTGAGATACAGTGTGTGTGTGTGAGAGAGATACAGTGTGTGTGTGTGAGAGAGATACAGTGTGTGAGTGAGAGATACAATGTGTGTGTGAGAGAGAGAGATACAGTGTGTGTGTGTGAGAGAGATACAGTGTGTGTGTGTGAGAGAGATACAGTGTGTGTGTGTGTGTGAGAGAGATACAGTGTGTGTGTGAGAGAGAGAGATAGTGTGTGTGTGTGTGAGAGAGATACAGTGTGTGTGTGTGTGTGAGAGAGATACAGTGTGTGTGTGTGTGTGAGAGAGATACAGTGTGTGTGTGTGTGTGAGAGAGATACAGTGTGTGTGTGTGTGTGAGAGAGATACAGTGTGTGTGTGTGTGAGAGAGATACAGTGTGTGTGTGTGTGTGAGAGAGATACAGTGTGTGTGTGTGTGTGAGAGAGATACAGTGTGTGTGTGTGTGTGAGAGAGATACAGTGTGTGTGTGTGTGTGAGAGAGATACAGTGTGTGTGTGTGTGTGAGAGAGATACAGTGTGTGTGTGTGTGTGAGAGAGATACAGTGTGTGTGTGTGTGTGAGAGAGATACAGTGTGTGTGTGTGTGTGAGAGAGATACAGTGTGTGTGTGTGTGAGAGAGATACAGTGTGTGTGTGTGTGAGAGAGATACAGTGTGTGTGTGTGTGTGTGAGAGAGATACAGTGTGTGTGTGTGTGTGAGAGAGATACAGTGTGTGTGTGTGAGAGAGATACAGTGTGTGTGTGAGAGAGAGAGATAGTGTGTGTGTGAGAGAGATACAGTGTGTGTGTGAGAGAGATACAGTGTGTGTGTGTGTGTGAGAGAGATACAGTGTGTGTGTGTGTGAGAGAGATACAGTGTGTGTGTGTGTGAGAGAGATACAGTGTGTGTGTGTGAGAGAGATACAGTGTGTGTGTGTGTGAGAGAGATACAGTGTGTGTGTGTGAGAGAGATACAGTGTGTGTGTGTGTGAGAGAGATACAGTGTGTGTGTGTGTGAGAGAGATACAGTGTGTGTGTGTGAGAGAGATACAGTGTGTGTGTGAGAGAGA
Source organism: Chiloscyllium plagiosum (assembly GCF_037043375.1). Taxonomy (NCBI): domain Eukaryota; kingdom Metazoa; phylum Chordata; class Chondrichthyes; order Orectolobiformes; family Hemiscylliidae; genus Chiloscyllium; species Chiloscyllium plagiosum. Next base: position 96,925 of record NW_028270263.1, on the reverse strand, counting down.
GATACAGTGTGTGTGTGTGTGAGAGAGAGATAGTGTGTGTGTGTGTGAGAGAGATACAGTGTGTGTGTGTGTGTGTGAGAGAGATACAGTGTGTGTGTGTGTGTGAGAGAGATACAGTGTGTGTGTGTGTGTGAGAGAGATACAGTGTGTGTGTGTGAGAGAGAGAGATAGTGTGTGTGTGAGAGATACAGTGTGTGTGTGTGAGAGATACAGTGTGTGTGTGTGAGAGATACAGTGTGTGTGTGTGAGAGATACAGTGTGTGTGTGTGTGAGATACAGTGTGTGTGTGTGTGAGATACAGTGTGTGTGTGTGAGATACAGTGTGTGTGTGTGAGAGATACACAGTGTGTGTGTGTGAGAGAGATACAGTGTGTGAGTGAGAGATACAATGTGTGTGTGAGAGAGAGAGATACAGTGTGTGTGTGTGAGAGAGATACAGTGTGTGTGTGTGAGAGAGATACAGTGTGTGTGTGTGTGTGAGAGAGATACAGTGTGTGTGTGAGAGAGAGAGATAGTGTGTGTGTGTGTGAGAGAGATACAGTGTGTGTGTGTGTGTGAGAGAGATACAGTGTGTGTGTGTGTGTGAGAGAGATACAGTGTGTGTGTGTGTGTGAGAGAGATACAGTGTGTGTGTGTGTGTGAGAGAGATACAGTGTGTGTGTGTGTGTGAGAGAGATACAGTGTGTGTGTGTGTGTGAGAGAGATACAGTGTGTGTGTGTGTGTGAGAGAGATACAGTGTGTGTGTGTGTGTGAGAGAGATACAGTGTGTGTGTGTGTGTGAGAGAGATACAGTGTGTGTGTGTGTGTGAGAGAGATACAGTGTGTGTGTGTGTGTGAGAGAGATACAGTGTGTGTGTGTGTGAGAGAGATACAGTGTGTGTGTGTGTGAGAGAGATACAGTGTGTGTGTGTGTGTGTGAGAGAGATACAGTGTGTGTGTGTGTGTGAGAGAGATACAGTGTGTGTGTGTGAGAGAGATACAGTGTGTGTGTGAGAGAGAGAGATAGTGTGTGTGTGAGAGAGATACAGTGTGTGTGTGAGAGAGATACAGTGTGTGTGTGTGTGTGAGAGAGATACAGTGTGTGTGTGTGTGAGAGAGATACAGTGTGTGTGTGTGTGAGAGAGATACAGTGTGTGTGTGTGAGAGAGATACAGTGTGTGTGTGTGTGAGAGAGATACAGTGTGTGTGTGTGAGAGAGATACAGTGTGTGTGTGTGTGAGAGAGATACAGTGTGTGTGTGTGTGAGAGAGATACAGTGTGTGTGTGTGAGAGAGATACAGTGTGTGTGTGAGAGAGAGATACAGTGTGTGTGTGTGTGAGAGAGATACAGTGTGTGTGTGTGAGAGAGATACAGTGTGTGTGTGTGAGAGAGATACAGTGTGTGTGTGAGAGAGAGATACAGTGTGTGTGTGTGAGAGAGAGATACAGTGTGTGTGTGTGTGAGAGAGAGATACAGTGTGTGTGTGTGTGAGAGAGAGATACAGTGTGTGTGTGTGTGAGAGAGATACAGTGTGTGTGTGAGTGAGAGAGATAGTGTGTGTGTGAGAGAGAGAGATACAGTGTGTGTGTGAGAGAGAGAGATACAGTGTGTGTGTGAGAGAGAGAGATACAGTGTGTGTGTGAGAGAGAGAGATACAGTGTGTGTGTGTGTGAGAGAGATACAGTGTGTGTGTGTGTGAGAGAGATACAGTGTGTGTGTGTGTGTGAGAGAGATACAGTGTGTGTGTGTGTGAGAGAGATACAGTGTGTGTGTGTGTGAGATACAGTGTGTGTGTGTGTGTGAGATACAGTGTGTGTGTGTGTGTGTGTGAGATACAGTGTGTGTGTGTGTGTGTGAGATACAGTGTGTGTGTGTGTGTGTGAGATACAGTGTGTGTGTGTGTGTGTGAGATACAGTGTGTGTGTGTGTGTGTGTGAGATAGTGTGTGTGTGTGTGTGTGAGAGATACTGTGTGTGTGTGTGTGAGAGATACTGTGTGTGTGTGTGTGAGAGATACTGTGTGTGTGTGTGTGAGAGATACTGTGTGTGTGTGTGTGAGAGATACTGTGTGTGTGTGTGTGAGAGATACTGTGTGTGTGTGAGAGATACTGTGTGTGTGTGTGAGAGATACTGTGTGTGTGTGTGAGAGATACTGTGTGTGTGAGTGAGAGATACTGTGTGTGTGAGTGAGAGATACTGTGTGTGTGTGTGTGTGTGTGTGAGAGAGATACAGTGTGTGTGTGTGAGAGAGATACAGTGTGTGTGTGTGTGAGAGAGAGATACTGTGTGTGTGTGTGAGAGAGAGATACAGTGTGTGTGTGTGTGAGAGAGATACAGTGTGTGTGTGTGTGAGAGAGATACAGTGTGTGTGTGAGTGAGAGAGATACAGTGTGTGTGTGAGTGAGAGAGATACAGTGTGTGTGTGAGTGAGAGAGATACAGTGTGTGTGTGAGTGAGAGAGATACAGTGTGTGTGTGAGAGCGAGAGATACAGTGTGTGTGTGAGAGAGAGAGATACAGTGTGTGTGTGAGAGAGAGAGATTGTGTGTGTGTGTGAGAGAGATACAGTGTGTGTGTGAGTGAGAGAGATACAGTGTGTGTGTGAGAGCGAGAGATACAGTGTGTGTGTGAGAGAGAGAGATTGTGTGTGTGTGTGAGAGAGATACAGTGTGTGTGTGTGAGAGAGATACAGTGTGTGTGTGTGAGAGAGATACAGTGTGTGTGTGTGAGAGAGATACAGTGTGTGTGTGTGAGAGAGATACAGTGTGTGTGTGTGAGAGAGATAGTGTGTGTGTGTGTGAGAGAGATACAGTGTGTGTGTGTGTGAGAGAGATACAGTGTGTGTGTGTGAGAGAGATACAGTGTGTGTGTGTGAGAGAGATACAGTGTGTGTGTGTGAGAGAGATACAGTGTGTGTGTGTGAGAGAGATACAGTGTGTGTGTGTGAGAGAGATACAGTGTGTGTGTGTGAGAGAGATACAGTGTGTGTGTGTGAGAGAGATACAGTGTGTGTGTGTGTGAGAGAGAGATAGTGTGTGTGTGTGTGAGAGAGAGATACAGTGTGTGTGTGTGTGAGAGAGAGATACAGTGTGTGTGTGTGTGAGAGATACAGTGTGTGTGTGTGAGAGATACAGTGTGTGTGTGTGTGAGAGAGATACAGTGTGTGTGTGTGTGTGAGAGATACAGTGTGTGTGTGTGTGTGAGATACAGTGTGTGTGTGAGATACAGTGTGTGTGTGAGATACAGTGTGTGTGTGAGATACAGTGTGTGTGTGTGTGAGATACAGTGTGTGTGTGTGAGATACAGTGTGTGTGTGTGTGTGTGTGAGAGATACTGTGTGTGTGTGTGAGAGAGATACTGTGTGTGTGTGAGAGAGATACTGTGTGTGTGTGTGAGAGATACTGTGTGTGTGTGAGAGATACTGTGTGTGTGTGTGAGAGAGATACAGTGTGTGTGTGTGAGAGAGAGATACAGTGTGTGTGTGTGTGAGAGAGATACAGTGTGTGTGTGTGTGAGAGAGAGATACAGTGTGTGTGTGTGTGAGAGAGATACAGTGTGTGTGTGAGTGAGAGAGATACAGTGTGTGTGTGAGTGAGAGAGATACAGTGTGTGTGTGAGTGAGAGAGATACAGTGTGTGTGTGAGAGAGAGAGATACAGTGTGTGTGTGTGAGAGAGAGAGATACAGTGTGTGTGTGTGTGAGAGAGATACAGTGTGTGTGTGTGTGAGAGAGATACAGTGTGTGTGTGTGTGAGAGAGATACAGTGTGTGTGTGTGTGAGAGAGATACAGTGTGTGTGTGTGTGAGAGAGATTGTGTGTGTGTGTGTGAGAGATACTGTGTGTGTGTGTGAGATACTGTGTGTGTGTGTGAGAGATACTGTGTGTGTGTGTGTGTGTGAGAGAGATACTGTGTGTGTGAGAGAGAGAGATACAGTGTGTGTGTGTGTGAGAGAGAGATACAGTGTGTGTGTGTGTGAGAGAGAGATACAGTGTGTGTGTGTGTGAGAGAGAGATACAGTGTGTGTGTGTGAGAGAGAGATACAGTGTGTGTGTGAGTGAGAGAGATACAGTGTGTGTGTGAGAGAGAGAGATACAGTGTGTGTGTGTGTGAGAGATACAGTGTGTGTGAGAGATACAGTGTGTGTGAGAGATACAGTGTGTGTGTGAGAGATACAGTGTGTGTGTGTGTGAGAGATACAGTGTGTGTGTGTGTGAGAGATACAGTGTGTGTGTGTGTGAGAGATACAGTGTGTGTGTGTGTGAGAGATACAGTGTGTGTGTGTGTGAGAGATACAGTGTGTGTGTGTGTGAGAGATACAGTGTGTGTGTGTGTGAGAGATACAGTGTGTGTGTGTGTGAGAGATACAGTGTGTGTGTGTGAGAGATACAGTGTGTGTGTGTGTGAGAGATACAGTGTGTGTGTGTGTGAGAGATACAGTGTGTGTG
>NW_028270263.1:62500-82500 GCF_037043375.1 Chiloscyllium plagiosum | reverse complement strand
AGTGTGTGTGTGTGTGTGAGAGAGATACAGTGTGTGTGTGTGTGTGAGAGAGATACAGTGTGTGTGTGTGTGTGAGAGAGATACAGTGTGTGTGTGTGTGTGTGAGAGAGATACTGTGTGTGTGTGTGAGAGAGATACAGTGTGTGTGTGTGTGAGAGTGAGATACAGTGTGTGTGTGTGTGTGAGATACAGTGTTTGTGTGTGTGTGAGATACAGTGTGTGTGTGTGTGTGAGATACAGTGTGTGTGTGTGTGTGAGATACAGTGTGTGTGTGTGTGTGTGAGATACAGTGTGTGTGTGTGTGTGTGTGAGATACAGTGTGTGTGTGTGTGTGTGAGATACAGTGTGTGTGTGTGTGAGATACAGTGTGTGTGTGTGTGAGAGAGATACAGTGTGTGTGTGTGAGAGATACAGTGTGTGTGTGTGTGTGAGAGATAGTGTGTGTGAGAGATACAGTGTGAGTGTGTGTGAGAGATACAGTGTGAGTGTGTGTGAGAGATACAGTGTGAGTGGGTGTGAGAGATACAGTGTGAGTGGGTGTGAGAGATACAGTGTGTGTGTGTGTGAGAGATACAGTGTGTGTGAGAGATACAGTGTGTGTGAGAGATACAGTGTGTGTGAGAGATACAGTGTGTGTGAGAGATACAGTGTGTGTGAGAGATACAGTGTGTGTGTGAGATACAGTGTGTGTGTGTGTGTGAGATACAGTGTGTGTGTGTGTGTGAGATACAGTGTGTGTGTGTGTGTGTGAGATACAGTGTGTGTGTGTGTGTGAGAGATACAGTGTGTGTGTGTGTGAGAGATACAGTGTGAGTGTGTGTGAGAGATACAGTGTGAGTGTGTGTGAGAGATACAGTGTGTGTGTGTGTGAGAGATACAGTGTGTGTGTGTGTGAGAGATACAGTGTGTGTGTGTGTGAGAGATACAGTGTGAGTGTGTGTGAGAGATACAGTGTGTGTGTGTGAGAGATACAGTGTGTGTGAGAGATACAGTGTGTGTGAGAGATACAGTGTGTGTGAGAGATACAGTGTGTGTGAGAGATACAGTGTGTGTGTGTGTGTGTGTGAGAGATACAGTGTGTGTGTGTGTGTGTGAGAGATACAGTATGTGTGTGTGAGAGAGATAGTGTGTGTGTGTGAGAGAGATACAGTGTGTGTGAGAGATACAGTGTGTGTGTGTGTGAGAGATACAGTGTGTGTGTGTGAGAGAGATACAGTGTGTGTGTGTGAGAGAGATACAGTGTGTGTGTGTGAGAGAGATACAGTGTGTGTGTGTGAGAGAGATACAGTGTGTGTGTGTGAGAGAGATACAGTGTGTGTGTGTGTGTGAGAGAGATACAGTGTGTGTGTGTGTGAGAGAGATACAGTGTGTGTGTGTGTGTGAGAGAGATACAGTGTGTGTGTGTGTGTGAGAGAGATACAGTGTGTGTGTGTGTGTGAGAGAGATACAGTGTGTGTGAGAGAGAGATACAGTGTGTGTGAGAGAGAGATACAGTGTGTGTGTGTGTGAGAGAGAGATACAGTGTGTGTGTGTGTGAGAGATAGTGTGTGTGTGAGAGATACAGTGTGTGAGTGTGAGAGATACAGTGTGTGAGTGAGAGAGATACAGTGTGTGAGTGAGAGAGATACAGTGTGTGTGTGAGAGAGAGATACAGTGTGTGTGTGAGAGATAGTGTGTGTGTGAGAGATACAGTGTGTGTGTGTGTGAGAGATACAGTGTGTGTGTGTGTGAGAGATACAGTGTGAGTGTGTGTGAGAGATACAGTGTGAGTGTGTGTGAGAGATACAGTGTGTGTGTGTGTGAGAGATACAGTGTGTGTGTGTGTGAGAGATACAGTGTGTGTGTGTGTGTGAGAGATAGTGTGTGTGTGTGAGAGATACAGTGTGTGTGAGAGATACAGTGTGTGTGAGAGATACAGTGTGTGTGAGAGATACAGTGTGTGTGAGAGATACAGTGTGTGTGTGAGATACAGTGTGTGTGTGAGATACAGTGTGTGTGTGTGTGTGAGAGATACAGTGTGTGTGTGAGAGATACAGTGTGTGTGTGTGTGTGAGAGATACAGTGTGTGTGTGTGAGAGAGATACAGTGTGTGTGTGTGTGAGAGAGATACAGTGTGTGTGTGTGTGTGTGAGAGAGATACAGTGTGTGTGTGTGAGAGAGATACTGTGTGTGTGTGTGTGAGAGAGAGATACTGTGTGTGTGAGAGAGAGATACAGTGTGTGTGTGTGAGAGAGAGATACAGTGTGTGTGTGTGAGAGATACAGTGTGTGTGTGTGAGAGATACAGTGTGTGTGTGTGTGTGTGAGAGAGATACAGTGTGTGTGTGTGTGAGAGATACAGTGTGTGTGAGAGATACAGTGTGTGTGAGAGATACAGTGTGTGTGAGAGATACAGTGTGTGTGAGAGATACAGTGTGTGTGAGAGATACAGTGTGTGTGTGTGTGTGTGAGAGATACAGTGTGTGTGTGTGTGTGAGAGATACAGTGTGTGTGTGTGAGAGATACAGTGTGTGTGTGTGTGTGAGAGATACAGTGTGTGTGTGTGTGTGAGATACTGTGTGTGTGTGTGAGAGAGATACTGTGTGTGTGTGAGAGAGATACAGTGTGTGTGTGTGTGTGAGAGAGATACAGTGTGTGTGTGTGTGTGTGAGAGAGATACAGTGTGTGTGTGTGAGAGAGATACTGTGTGTGTGTGTGTGAGAGAGAGATACTGTGTGTGTGAGAGAGAGATACAGTGTGTGTGTGTGAGAGAGAGATACAGTGTGTGTGTGTGTGAGAGAGATACAGTGTGTGTGTGTGTGTGAGAGATACTGTGTGTGTGTGTGTGAGAGATACAGTGTGTGTGTGTGTGAGAGATACAGTGTGTGTGAGTGAGAGATACAGTGTGTGTGAGTGAGAGATACAGTGTGTGTGTGAGTGAGAGATACAGTGTGTGTGTGAGAGAGAGATACAGTGTGTGTGTGGGAGCGAGATACAGTGTGTGTGTGGGAGCGAGATACAGTGTGTGTGTGAGAGAGAGAGATACAGTGTGTGTGTGTGTGGGAGCGAGATACAGTGTGTGTGTGGGAGCGAGATACAGTGTGTGTGTGGGAGCGAGATACAGTGTGTGTGTGTGTGTGAGAGAGAGATACAGTGTGTGTGTGGGAGCGAGATACAGTGTGTGTGTGTGTGTGAGAGAGAGATACAGTGTGTGTGTGTGTGTGTGAGAGAGATACAGTGTGTGTGTGTGAGCGAATTACAATGTGTGTGTGGGAGCGAGATACAGCGTGTGTGTGGGAGCGAGATACAGCGTATGTGTGAGAGAGGTACAGCGTGTGTGTGTGTGAGAGATACAGTGTGTGTGTGTGAGAGATACAGTGTGTGTGTGTGAGAGATACAGTGTGTGTGAGAGAGAGATACAGTGTGTGTGAGAGAGAGATACAGTGTGTGTGTGTGAGAGAGATACAGTGTGTGTGTGTGGGAGCGAGATACAGTGTGTGTGAGAGAGAGAGATACAGTGTGTGTGAGAGAGAGAGATACAGTGTGTGTGAGAGAGAGAGATACAGTGTGTGTGTGAGAGAGATACAGTGTGTGTGTGAGAGAGATACAGTGTGTGTGTGTGGGAGCGAGATACAGTGTGTGTGTGTGAGAGAGATACAGTGTGTGTGTGTGAGAGAGATACAGTGTGTGTGTGTGTGAGAGATACAGTGTGTGTGTGTGTGAGAGATACAGTGTGTGTGTGTGAGAGATACAGTGTGTGTGTGTGTGAGAGATACTGTGTGTGTGTGTGTGAGAGATACTGTGTGTGTGTGTGTGAGAGAGATACAGTGTGTGTGTGGGAGCGAGATACAGTGTGTGTGTGTGTGTGTGAGAGAGAGATACAGTGTGTGTGTGTGTGTGTGTGTGTGTGTGTGTGTGTGTGTGTGAGAGAGATACAGTGTGTGTGTGGGAGCGAGATACAGCGTGTGTGTGGGAGCGAGATACAGCGTGTGTGTGGGAGCGAGATACAGTGTGTGTGTGTGAGCGAGATACTGTGTGTGTGAGCGAGATACAGTGTGTGTGTGAGAGAGAGATACAGTGTGTGTGAGAGAGATACAGTGTGTGTGTGAGAGAGATACAGTGTGTGTGTGTGTGAGAGATACAGTGTGTGTGTGTGTGAGAGATACAGTGTGTGTGTGTGTGAGAGATACAGTGTGTGTGTGTGAGAGAGATACAGTGTGTGTGTGTGAGAGAGATACAGTGTGTGTGTGTGAGAGAGATACAGTGTGTGTGTGGGAGCGAGATACAGTGTGTGTGTGGGAGCGAGATACAGTGTGTGTGTGTGTGTGAGAGAGAGATACTGTGTGTGTGTGTGAGAGAGATACAGTGTGTGTGGGAGCGAGATACAGTGTGTGTGTGGGAGCGAGATACAGCGTGTGTGTGTGTGAGAGAGGTACAGCGTGTGTGTGTGTGAGAGGTACAGCGTGTGTGTGTGTGAGAGATACAGCGTGTGTGAGAGAGAGATACAGTGTGTGTGAGAGAGAGATACAGTGTGTGTGTGAGAGAGAGATACAGTGTGTGTGTGAGAGAGAGATACAGTGTGTGTGTGAGAGAGAGATACAGTGTGTGTGTGAGATACAGTGTGTGTGTGAGAGAGATACAGTGTGTGTGTGAGAGAGATACAGTGTGTGTGTGAGAGAGATACAGTGTGTGTGTGAGAGTGTGTGAGAGAGATACAGTGTGTGTGTGAGAGTGTGTGAGAGAGATACAGTGTGTGTGTGTGTGAGAGAGATACAGTGTGTGTGAGAGAGATACAGTGTGTGTGTGTGTGAGAGAGATACAGTGTGTGTGTGTGTGAGAGTGTGTATGTGAGAGAGATACAGTGTGAGTGTGTGAGAGAGATACAGTGTGAGTGTGTGTGAGAGAGATACAGTGTGAGTGTGTGTGAGAGAGATACAGTGTGAGTGTGTGTGAGAGAGATACAGTGTGAGTGTGTGTGAGAGAGATACAGTGTGAGTGTGTGTGAGAGAGATACAGTGTGAGTGTGTGTGAGAGAGATACAGTGTGAGTGTGTGTGAGAGAGATACAGTGTGAGTGTGTGTGAGAGAGATACAGTGTGAGTGTGTGTGAGAGAGATACAGTGTGTGTGTGGGAGCGAGATACAGTGTGTGTGTGAGAGATACAGTGTGTGTGTGTGAGAGAGATACTGTGTGTGTGTGAGAGAGATACAATGTGTGTGTGTGAGAGAGATACAATGTGTGTGTGTGAGAGAGATACAGTGTGTGTGTGTGAGAGAGATACAGTGTGTGTGTGAGAGAGATACAGTGTGTGTGTGTGAGAGATACAGTGTGTGTGTGTGAGAGAGATACAGTGTGTGTGTGTGAGAGAGATACAGTGTGTGTGTGAGAGAGATACAGTGTGTGTGTGAGAGAGATACAGTGTGTGTGTGGGAGCGAGATACTGTGTGTGTGTGTGTGTGTGTGTGAGAGATACAGTGTGTGTGAGAGAGATACAGTGTGTGTGTGTGGGAGCGAGATACAGTGTGAGTGTGTGTGAGAGAGATACAGTGTGAGTGTGTGTGAGAGAGATACAGTGTGAGTGTGTGTGAGAGAGATACAGTGTGAGTGTGGGAGCGAGATACAGTGTGTGTGTGGGAGCGAGATACAGTGTGTGTGTGGGAGCGAGATACAGTGTGTGTGTGGGAGCGAGATACAGTGTGTGTGTGGGAGCGAGATACAGTGTGTGTGTGGGAGCGATACAGTGTGTGTGTGGGAGCGATACAGTGTGTGTGTGGGAGCGATACAGTGTGTGTGTGAGAGAGATACAGTGTGTGTGTGAGAGAGATACAGTGTGTGTGTGTGTGAGAGAGATACAGTGTGTGTGTGTGAGAGATACAGTGTGTGTGTGAGAGATACAGTGTGTGTGAGAGATACAGTGTGTGTGAGAGAGATACAGTGTGTGTGTGAGAGAGAGATACAGTGTGTGTGAGAGAGATACAGTGTGTGTGAGAGAGAGATACAGTGTGTGAGAGAGAGATACAGTGTGTGTGTGAGAGAGATACAGTGTGTGTGTGAGAGAGATACAGTGTGTGTGTGAGAGAGATACAGTGTGTGTGTGTGAGAGATACAGTGTGTGTGTGAGAGATACAGTGTGTGTGTGAGAGAGATACAGTGTGTGTGTGAGAGAGATACAGTGTGTGTGTGAGAGTGTGTGAGAGAGATACAGTGTGTGTGTGTGTGAGAGAGATACAGTGTGTGTGTGTGTGAGAGAGATACAGTGTGAGTGTGTGTGAGAGAGATACAGTGTGAGTGTGTGTGAGAGAGATACAGTGTGAGTGTGTGTGAGAGAGATACAGTGTGAGTGTGTGTGAGAGAGATACAGTGTGAGTGTGTGTGAGAGAGATACAGTGTGTGTGTGGGAGCGAGATACAGTGTGTGTGTGGGAGCGAGATACAGTGTGTGTGTGCGAGCGAGATACAGTGTGTGTGTGGGAGCGAGATACAGTGTGTGTGTGGGAGCGAGATACAGTGTGTGTGTGTGGGAGCGAGATACAGTGTGTGTGTGTGGGAGCGAGATACAGTGTGTGTGTGTGGGAGCGAGATACAGTGTGTGTGTGTGGGAGCGAGATACAGTGTGTGTGTGTGGGAGCGAGATACAGTGTGTGTGTGTGGGAGCGAGATACAGTGTGTGTGTGTGTGAGTGAGATACAGTGTGTGTGTGTGTGAGCGAGATACTGTGTGTGTGTGTGTGTGTGTGAGAGATACAGTGTGTGTGTGTGTGAGAGATACAGTGTGTGTGTGTGTGTGTGAGAGATACAGTGTGTGTGTGTGTGTGAGAGATACAGTGTGTGTGTGTGTGAGAGAGATACAGTGTGTGTGTGTGTGTGTGTGAGATACTGTGTGTGTGTGTGTGAGATACAGTGTGTGTGTGTGTGTGTGTGAGAGATACAGTGTGTGTGTGTGTGAGAGATACAGTGTGTGTGTGTGTGTGTGAGAGATACAGTGTGTGTGTGTGTGTGTGAGAGATACAGTGTGTGTGTGTGTGTGAGAGATACAGTGTGTGTGTGTGTGTGTGTGAGATACTGTGTGTGTGTGTGTGAGATACAGTGTGTGAGTGTGTGTGTGTGTGAGAGATACAGTGTGTGTGTGTGAGATACTGTGTGTGAGAGAGAGATACAGTGTGTGTGTGTGTGAGAGAGATACAGTGTGAGTGTGTGTGAGAGAGATACAGTGTGAGTGTGTGTGAGAGAGATACAGTGTGAGTGTGTGTGAGAGAGATACAGTGTGAGTGTGTGTGAGAGAGATACAGTGTGAGTGTGTGTGAGAGAGATACAGTGTGTGTGTGGGAGCGAGATACAGTGTGTGTGTGGGAGCGAGATACAGTGTGTGTGTGGGAGCGAGATACAGTGTGTGTGTGGGAGCGAGATACAGTGTGTGTGTGTGGGAGCGAGATACAGTGTGTGTGTGTGGGAGCGAGATACAGTGTGTGTGTGTGGGAGCGAGATACAGTGTGTGTGTGTGTGAGCGAGATACAGTGTGTGTGTGTGTGAGCGAGATACAGTGTGTGTGTGTGTGAGCGAGATACAGTGTGTGTGTGTGTGTGTGAGAGATACAGTGTGTGTGTGTGTGTGTGAGAGATACAGTGTGTGTGTGTGTGTGAGAGATACAGTGTGTGTGTGTGTGTGAGAGATACAGTGTGTGTGTGTGTGTGAGAGATACAGTGTGTGTGTGTGTGTGTGAGATACAGTGTGTGTGTGTGTGTGAGATACAGTGTGTGTGTGTGTGTGTGAGAGATACAGTGTGTGTGTGTGTGAGAGATACAGTGTGTGTGTGAGCGAGATACAGTGTGTGTGTGTGGGAGCGAGATACAGTGTGTGTGTGGGAGCGAGATACAGTGTGTGTGTGAGAGAGAGATACAGTGTGTGTGAGAGAGAGATACAGTGTATGTGTGGGAGCGAGATACAGTGTGTGTGTGGGAGCGAGATACAGTGTGTGTGTGGGAGCGAGATACAGTGTGTGTGTGGGAGCGAGATACAGTGTGTGTGTGTGTGTGCGCGAGATACAGTGTGTGTGTGAGAGAGAGAGATACAGTGTGTGTGTGGGAGCGAGATACAGTGTGTGTGTGGGAGCGATACAGTGTGTGTGAGAGAGATACAGTGTGTGTGTGAGAGAGATACAGTGTGTTTGTGAGAGAGATACAGTGTGTGTGTGAGAGAGATACAGTGTGTGTGTGAGAGAGATACAGTGTGTGTGTGAGAGAGATACAGTGTGTGTGTGTGAGAGATACAGTGTGTGTGTGTGTGAGAGATACAGTGTGTGTGTGTGAGAGATACAGTGTGTGTGTGTGAGAGATACAGTGTGTGTGTGTGAGATACAGTGTGTGTGAGAGATGGATACAGTGTGTGTGTGAGAGAGAGATACAGTGTGTGTGTGAGAGAGAGATACAGTGTGTGTGTGAGAGAGAGATACAGTGTGTGTGAGAGAGAGAGATACAGTGTGTGTGTGTGAGAGAGAGATGCAGTGTGTGTGTGAGAGAGAGATGCAGTGTGTGTGTGAGAGAGAGATACAGTGTGTGTGTGAGAGAGAGATACAGTGTGTGTGTGTGTGAGAGAGAGATACAGTGTGTGTGTGTGTGTGTGAGATACAGTGTGTGTGTGTGAGAGAGATACAGTGTGTGTGTGTGTGAGAGAGATACAGTGTGTGTGTGTGAGAGAGATACAGTGTGTGTGTGTGAGAGAGATACAGTGTGTGTGTGTGAGAGAGATACAGTGTGTGTGTGTGAGAGAGATACAGTGTGTGTGTGAGAGAGATACAGTGTGTGTGTGAGAGAGATACAGTGTGTGTGTGAGAGAGATACAGTGTGTGTGTGTGAGCGAGATACAGTGTGTGTGTGTGAGCGAGATACAGTGTGTGTGTGTGGGAGCGAGATACAGTGTGTGTGTGGGAGCGAGATACAGTGTGTGTGTGAGAGAGAGATACAGTGTGTGTGAGAGAGAGATACAGTGTGTGTGTGGGAGCGAGATACAGTGTGTGTGTGGGAGCGAGATACAGTGTGTGTGTGGGAGCGAGATACAGTGTGTGTGTGGGAGCGAGATACAGTGTGTGTGTGGGAGCGAGATACAGTGTGTGTGTGGGAGCGATACAGTGTGTGTGTGAGAGAGATACAGTGTGTGTGTGAGAGAGATACAGTGTGTGTGTGAGAGAGATACAGTGTGTGTGTGAGAGAGATACAGTGTGTGTGTGAGAGAGATACAGTGTGTGTGTGTGAGAGATACAGTGTGTGTGTGTGAGAGATACAGTGTGTGTGTGTGAGAGATACAGTGTGTGTGTGAGAGATACAGTGTGTGTGTGAGAGATACAGTGTGTGTGAGAGATGGATACAGTGTGTGTGTGAGAGAGAGATACAGTGTGTGTGTGAGAGAGAGATACAGTGTGTGTGTGAGAGAGAGATACAGTGTGTGTGTGAGAGAGAGATACAGTGTGTGTGAGAGAGAGAGATACAGTGTGTGTGTGTGAGAGAGAGATGCAGTGTGTGTGTGAGAGAGAGATGCAGTGTGTGTGTGAGAGAGAGATGCAGTGTGTGTGTGAGAGAGAGATACAGTGTGTGTGTGAGAGAGAGATACAGTGTGTGTGTGTGTGAGAGAGAGATACAGTGTGTGTGTGTGTGTGTGAGAGCGAGATACAGTGTGTGTGTGTGAGAGCGAGATACAGTGTGTGTGTGTGTGAGAGCGAGATACAGTGTGTGTGTGTGAGAGCGAGATACAGTGTGTGTGTGTGTGAGCAAGATACAGTGTGTGTGTGTGTGTGAGCGAGATACTGTGTGTGTGTGTGAGCGAGATACAGTGTGTGTGTGTGTGAGAGATAGTGTGTGTGTGTGTGAGAGATACAGTGTGTGTGTGTGAGAGATACAGTGTGTGTGTGTGAGAGATACAGTGTGTGTGTGTGAGAGATACAGTGTGTGTGTGTGAGAGATACAGTGTGTGTGTGAGAGATACAGTGTGTGTGTGAGAGATACAGTGTGTGTGAGAGATGGATACAGTGTGTGTGTGAGAGAGAGATACAGTGTGTGTGTGAGAGAGAGATACAGTGTGTGTGTGAGAGAGAGAGATACAGTGTGTGTGTGTGTGAGAGAGAGATACAGTGTGTGTGTGTGTGTGAGAGCGAGATACAGTGTGTGTGTGTGAGAGCGAGATACAGTGTGTGTGTGTGTGAGAGCGAGATAGTGTGTGTGTGTGAGAGCGAGATACAGTGTGTGTGTGTGAGAGCGAGATACAGTGTGTGTGTGTGAGCGAGATACAGTGTGTGTGTGTGAGAGATACAGTGTGTGTGTGTGAGAGATACAGTGTGTGTGTGTGAGAGATACAGTGTGTGTGTGTGAGAGATACAGTGTGTGTGTGAGAGATACAGTGTGTGTGTGAGAGATACAGTGTGTGTGAGAGATGGATACAGTGTGTGTGTGAGAGAGAGATACAGTGTGTGTGTGAGAGAGAGATACAGTGTGTGTGTGAGAGAGAGATACAGTGTGTGTGTGAGAGAGAGATACAGTGTGTGTGTGTGTGAGAGAGAGATACAGTGTGTGTGTGTGTGTGAGAGCGAGATACAGTGTGTGTGTGTGAGAGCGAGATACAGTGTGTGTGTGTGTGAGAGCGAGATACAGTGTGTGTGTGTGTGAGAGCGAGATAGTGTGTGTGTGTGAGAGCGAGATACAGTGTGTGTGTGTGAGAGCGAGATACAGTGTGTGTGTGTGTGAGCGAGATACAGTGTGTGTGTGTGTGAGAGCGAGATACAGTGTGTGTGTGTGAGAGCGAGATACAGTGTGTGTGTGTGTGTGAGCGAGATACTGTGTGTGTGTGTGAGCGAGATACAGTGTGTGTGTGTGTGTGAGAGATACAGTGTGTGTGTGTGGGAGCGAGATAGTTTGTGTGTGAGAGATACTGTGTGTGTGTGTGTGAGAGATACAGTGTGTGTGTGTGTGTGTGTGTGAGAGATACAGTGTGTGTGTGTGTGTGTGTGTGTGAGATACAGTGTGTGTGTGTGTGTGTGTGAGATACTGTGTGTGTGTGTGTGTGAGATACAGTGTGTGTGTGTGAGATACAGTGTGTGTGAGAGATGGATACAGTGTGTGTGTGAGAGAGAGATACAGTGTGTGTGTGAGAGAGAGATACAGTGTGTGTGTGAGAGAGAGAGATACAGTGTGTGTGTGTGTGAGAGAGAGATACAGTGTGTGTGTGTGTGTGAGAGCGAGATACAGTGTGTGTGTGAGAGCGAGATACAGTGTGTGTGTGTGTGAGAGCGAGATACAGTGTGTGTGTGTGTGAGAGCGAGATAGTGTGTGTGTGTGAGAGCGAGATACAGTGTGTGTGTGTGAGAGCGAGATACAGTGTGTGTGTGTGAGAGCGAGATACAGTGTGTGTGTGTGTGAGCGAGATACAGTGTGTGTGTGTGTGAGAGCGAGATACAGTGTGTGTGTGTGAGAGCGAGATACAGTGTGTGTGTGTGTGTGAGCGAGATACTGTGTGTGTGTGTGAGCGAGATACAGTGTGTGTGTGTGTGTGAGAGATACAGTGTGTGTGTGTGGGAGCGAGATAGTTTGTGTGTGAGAGATACTGTGTGTGTGTGTGTGAGAGATACAGTGTGTGTGTGTGTGTGTGTGTGAGAGATACAGTGTGTGTGTGTGTGTGTGTGAGATACAGTGTGTGTGTGTGTGTGTGAGATACAGTGTGTGTGTGTGTGTGTGAGATACTGTGTGTGTGTGTGTGTGAGATACAGTGTGTGTGTGTGTGTGTGAGATACAGTGTGTGTGTGTGAGAGATACAGTGTGTGTGTGTGTGAGAGAGATACAGTGTGTGTGTGTGTGAGAGATAGTGTGTGTGTGTGTGAGAGATACAGTGTGTGTGTGTGTGAGAGATACAGTGTGTGTGTGTGTGAGAGATACAGTGTGTGTGTGTGTGAGAGATACAGTGTGTGTGTGGGAGAGAGATACAGTGTGTGTGTGGGAGAGAGATACAGTGTGTGTGTGGGAGAGAGATACAGTGTGTGTGTGTGTGAGAGAGAGATACAGTGTGTGTGTGTGTGAGAGCGAGATACAGTGTGTGTGTGTGAGAGCGAGATACAGTGTGTGTGTGTGTGAGCGAGATACAGTGTGTGTGTGTGTGAGCGAGATACAGTGTGTGTGTGTGAGAGCGAGATACAGTGTGTGTGTGAGAGAGAGAGATACAGTGTGTGTGAGAGAGAGAGATACAGTGTGTGTGTGAGAGAGATACAGTGTGTGTGTGAGAGAGATACAGTGTGTGTGTGTGGGAGCGAGATACAGTGTGTGTGAGAGAGATACAGTGTGTGTGTGTGAGAGAGATACAGTGTGTGTGTGTGAGAGAGATACAGTGTGTGTGTGTGTGTGAGAGAGATACAGTGTGTGTGTGAGAGAGATACAGTGTGTGTGTGGGAGCGAGATACTGTGTGTGTGTGTGTGTGTGTGAGAGAGATACAGTGTGTGTGTGGGAGCGAGATACAATGTGTGTGTGGGAGCGAGATACAATGTGTGTGTGGGAGCGAGATACAGCGTGTGTGTGGGAGCGAGATACAGTGTGTGTGTGTGTGAGAGATACAGTGTGTGTGTGTGAGCGAGATACTGTGTGTGTGAGCGAGATACTGTGTGTGTGAGAGAGATACAGTGTGTGTGTGAGAGAGAGATACAGTGTGTGTGAGAGAGATACAGTGTGTGTGTGAGAGAGATACAGTGTGTGTGTGAGAGAGATACAGTGTGTGTGTGAGAGAGATACAGTGTGTGTGTGTGTGAGAGATACAGTGTGTGTGTGTGTGTGAGAGATACAGTGTGTGTGTGTGTGAGAGATACAGTGTGTGTGTGTGAGAGAGATACAGTGTGTGTGTGTGAGAGAGATACAGTGTGTGTGTGGGAGCGAGATACAGTGTGTGTGTGTGTGTGTGAGAGAGAGATACTGTGTGTGTGTGTGTGTGTGTGAGAGAGATACAGTGTGTGTGTGTGGGAGCGAGATACAGTGTGTGTGTGGGAGCGAGATACAGCGTGTGTGTGTGTGAGAGAGGTACAGCGTGTGTGTGTGTGAGAGATACAGCGTGTGTGTGTGAGAGAGATACAGTGTGTGTGTGAGAGAGAGATACAGTGTGTGTGTGAGAGAGAGATACAGTGTGTGTGTGAGAGAGAGATACAGTGTGTGTGTGAGAGAGATACAGTGTGTGTGTGAGAGAGATACAGTGTGTGTGTGAGAGTGTGTGAGAGAGATACAGTGTGTGTGTGTGTGAGAGAGATACAGTGTGTGTGTGTGTTTGAGAGATACAGTGTGTGTGTGTGAGAGTGTGTATGTGAGAGAGATACAGTGTGAGTGTGTATGTGAGAGAGATACAGTGTGAGTGTGTGTGAGAGAGATACAGTGTGTGTGTGAGAGAGATACAGTGTGAGTGTGTGTGAGAGAGATACAGTGTGAGTGTGTGTGAGAGAGATACAGTGTGAGTGTGTGTGAGAGAGATACAGTGTGAGTGTGTGTGAGAGAGATACAGTGTGAGTGTGTGTGAGAGAGATACAGTGTGAGTGTGTGTGAGAGAGATACAGTGTGTGTGAGAGAGATACAGTGTGTGTGTGTGGGAGCGAGATACAGTGTGTGTGTGAGAGAGATACAGTGTGTGTGTGTGAGAGAGATACAGTGTGTGTGTGTGAGAGAGATACAGTGTGTGTGTGGGAGCGAGATACAGTGTGTGTGTGTGTGTGAGAGAGAGATACTGTGTGTGTGTGTGTGTGAGAGAGATACAGTGTGTGTGTGTGGGAGCGAGATACAGTGTGTGTGTGGGAGCGAGATACAGCGTGTGTGTGTGTGAGAGAGGTACAGCGTGTGAGTGTGTGAGAGATACAGCGTGTGTGTGTGAGAGAGATACAGTGTGTGTGTGAGAGAGAGATACAGTGTGTGTGTGAGAGAGAGATACAGTGTGTGTGTGAGAGAGATACAGTGTGTGTGTGAGAGAGATACAGTGTGTGTGTGAGAGAGATACAGTGTGTGTGTGAGAGTGTGTGAGAGAGATACAGTGTGTGTGTGTGTGAGAGAGATACAGTGTGTGTGTGTGTGAGAGAGATACAGTGTGTGTGTGTGTGAGAGAGATACAGTGTGTGTGTGTGTGAGAGAGATACAGTGTGTGTGTGTGAGAGTGTGTATGTGAGAGAGATACAGTGTGAGTGTGTATGTGAGAGAGATACAGTGTGAGTGTGTGAGAGAGAGATACAGTGTGTGTGTGAGAGAGATACAGTGTGAGTGTGTGTGAGAGAGATACAGTGTGAGTGTGTGTGAGAGAGATACAGTGTGAGTGTGTGTGAGAGAGATACAGTGTGAGTGTGTGTGAGAGAGATACAGTGTGTGTGAGAGAGATACAGTGTGTGTGTGTGGGAGCGAGATACAGTGTGTGTGTGAGAGAGATACAGTGTGTGTGTGTGTGAGAGAGATACAGTGTGTGTGTGTGTGAGAGAGATACAGTGTGTGTGTGTGAGAGAGAGATACAGTGTGTGTGTGTGAGAGAGATTCAGTGTGTGTGTGTGAGAGAGATACAGTGTGTGTGTGAGAGAGATACAGTGTGTGTGTGGGAGCGAGATACTGTGTGTGTGTGTGTGAGAGAGAGATACAGTGTGTGTGTGTGAGAGAGATACAGTGTGTGTGTGTGGGAGCGAGATACAGTGTGTGTGTGTGGGAGCGAGATACAGTGTGTGTGTGGGAGCGAGATACAGTGTGTGTGTGGGAGCGAGATACAGTGTGTGTGTGGGAGCGAGATACAGTGTGTGTGTGGGAGCGATACAGTGTGTGTGTGGGAGCGATACAGTGTGTGTGTGAGAGAGATACAGTGTGTGTGTGAGAGAGATACAGTGTGTGTGTGAGAGAGATACAGTGTGTGTGTGTGAGAGATACAGTGTGTGTGTGAGAGATACTGTGTGTGTGTGAGAGATACAGTGTGTGTGTGAGAGATACAGTGTGTGTGTGAGAGAGATACAGTGTGTGTGTGAGAGAGAGATACAGTGTGTGAGAGAGAGATACAGTGTGTGTGAGAGAGATACAGTGTGTGTGTGAGAGAGATACAGTGTGTGTGTGAGAGAGATACAGTGTGTGTGTGAGAGAGATACAGTGTGTGTGTGAGAGAGATAAAGTGTGTGTGTGAGAGATACAGTGTGTGTGTGAGAGAGATACAGTGTGTGTGAGAGAGAGATACAGTGTGTGTGTGTGTGAGAGAGATACAGTGTGAGTGTGTGTGAGAGAGATACAGTGTGAGTGTGTGTGAGAGAGATACAGTGTGAGTGTGTGTGAGAGAGATACAGTGTGAGTGTGTGTGAGAGAGATACAGTGTGTGTGTGGGAGCGAGATACAGTGTGTGTGTGGGAGCGAGATACAGTGTGTGTGTGGGAGCGAGATACAGTGTGTGTGTGGGAGCGAGATACAGTGTGTGTGTGTGGGAGCGAGATACAGTGTGTGTGTGTGGGAGCGAGATACAGTGTGTGTGTGTGTGAGCGAGATACAGTGTGTGTGTGTGTGTGAGAGATACAGTGTGTGTGTGTGTGTGTGAGAGATACTGTGTGTGTGTGTGTGTGTGAGAGATACAGTGTGTGTGTGTGTGTGAGATACAGTGTGTGTGTGTGAGATACTGTGTGTGTGTGAGATACAGTGTGTGTGTGTGTGTGAGAGAGATACTGTGTGTGTGTGTGTGTGTGAGAGAGATACAGTGTGTGTGTGTGTGAGAGATACAGTGTGTGTGTGTGTGTGTGAGATACTGTGTGTGTGTGAGAGAGATACAGTGCGTGTGTGTGAGAGAGATACAGTGTGTGTGTGTGTGTGTGAGAGATACAGTGTGTGTGTGTGAGAGAGATACAGTGTGTGTGTGTGAGAGAGATACAGTGTGTGTGTGTGAGAGAGATACAGTGTGTGTGTGTGAGAGAGATACAGTGTGTGTGTGAGAGAGATACAGTGTGTGTGTGAGCGAGATACAGTGTGTGTGTGTGAGCGAGATACAGTGTGTGTGTGTGGGAGCGAGATACAGTGTGTGTGTGTGGGAGCGAGATACAGTGTGTGTGTGTGGGAGCGAGATACAGTGTGTGTGTGTGGGAGCGAGATACAGTGTGTGTGTGTGGGAGCGAGATACAGTGTGTGTGTGTGGGAGCGAGATACAGTGTGTGTGTGTGGGAGCGAGATAGTGTGTGTGTGTGGGAGCGAGATACAGTGTGTGTGTGTGAGAGATACAGTGTGTGTGTGTGTGTGAGAGATACAGTGTGTGTGTGTGTGTGAGAGATACAGTGTGTGTGTGTGAGAGATACAGTGTGTGTGTGTGTGTGTGTGAGAGATACAGTGTGTGTGTGTGAGAGATACAGTGTGTGTGTGTGAGATACAGTGTGTGTGTGTGAGAGATACAGTGTGTGTGTGTGTGTGTGTGAGAGATACAGTGTGTGTGTGTGAGAGATACAGTGTGTGTGTGTGTGTGTGAGAGATACAGTGTGTGTGTGTGTGTGTGTGAGAGATACAGTGTGTGTGTGAGAGATAGTGTGTGTGTGTGTGTGAGAGATACAGTGTGTGTGTGTGTGTGAGAGATACAGTGTGTGTGTGTGTGTGAGATACAGTGTGTGTGTGTGTGTGAGATACAGTGTGTGTGTGTGTGTGTGTGAGAGATACAGTGTGTGTGTGTGTGAGAGATACAGTGTGTGTGTGTGTGAGAGATACAGTGTGTGTGTGTGAGATACTGTGTGTGTGTGTGTGAGATACTGTGTGTGTGTGAGAGAGATACTGTGTGTGTGTGAGAGAGATACAGTGTGTGTGTGTGAGAGAGATACAGTGTGTGTGTGTGAGAGAGATACAGTGTGTGTGTGAGAGAGATACAGTGTGTGTGTGTGAGAGAGATACAGTGTGTGTGTGTGAGAGAGATACAGTGTGTGTGTGAGAGAGATACAGTGTGTGTGTGAGAGAGATACAGTGTGTGTGTGTGAGCGAGATACAGTGTGTGTGTGAGAGAGATACAGTGTGTGTGTGTGTGAGAGATACAGTGTGTGTGTGTGAGAGATACAGTGTGTGTGTGAGAGATACAGTGTGTGTGTGAGAGATACTGTGTGTGTGTGAGAGATACAGTGTGTGTGTGAGAGATACAGTGTGTGTGAGAGATGGATACAGTGTGTGTGTGTGAGAGAGATACAGTGTGTGTGTGAGAGAGAGATACAGTGTGTGTGTGTGAGAGAGAGATACAGTGTGTGTGTGAGAGAGAGATACAGTGTGTGTGTGTGAGAGAGAGATACAGTGTGTGTGTGAGAGAGAGATACAGTGTGTGTGTGTGTGTGAGAGAGATACTGTGTGTGTGTGTGTGTGTGAGATACAGTGTGTGTGTGTGTGTGTGAGAGAGATACTGTGTGTGTGTGTGTGTGAGAGATACAGTGTGTGTGTGTGTGAGAGATACTGTGTGTGTGTGTGTGAGATACTGTGTGTGTGTGAGAGAGATACAGTGTGTGTGTGTGAGAGAGATACAGTGTGTGTGTGTGAGAGAGATACAGTGTGTGTGTGAGAGAGATACAGTGTGTGTGTGTGAGAGAGATACAGTGTGTGTGTGTGAGAGAGATACAGTGTGTGTGTGTGAGAGAGATACAGTGTGTGTGTGTGAGAGAGATACAGTGTGTGTGTGAGAGAGATACAGTGTGTGTGTGAGAGAGATACAGTGTGTGTGTGTGAGCGAGATACAGTGTGTGTGTGAGAGAGATACAGTGTGTGTGTGTGTGAGAGATACAGTGTGTGTGTGAGAGAGATACAGTGTGTGTGTGAGAGATACAGTGTGTGTGTGAGAGATACAGTGTGTGTGTGAGAGATACAGTGTGTGTGAGAGATGGATACAGTGTGTGTGTGTGAGAGAGATACAGTGTGTGTGTGAGAGAGAGATACAGTGTGTGTGTGTGAGAGAGAGATACAGTGTGTGTGTGAGAGAGAGAT
Source organism: Chiloscyllium plagiosum (assembly GCF_037043375.1). Classification (NCBI taxonomy): domain Eukaryota; kingdom Metazoa; phylum Chordata; class Chondrichthyes; order Orectolobiformes; family Hemiscylliidae; genus Chiloscyllium; species Chiloscyllium plagiosum. The sequence continues at coordinate 64,582 of NW_028270263.1, read as the reverse complement.
ACAGTGTGTGTGTGTGAGAGAGAGATACAGTGTGTGTGTGAGAGAGAGATACAGTGTGTGTGTGAGAGAGAGATACAGTGTGTGTGTGTGAGAGAGAGAGATACAGTGTGTGTGTGTGAGAGAGAGAGATACAGTGTGTGTGTGTGTGTGAGAGCGAGATACAGTGTGTGTGTGTGTGAGAGCGAGATACAGTGTGTGTGTGTGAGAGCGAGATACAGTGTGTGTGTGTGAGAGAGATACAGTGTGTGTGTGTGAGAGAGATACAGTGTGTGTGTGTGAGAGAGATACAGTGTGTGTGTGTGAGAGAGATACAGTGTGTGTGTGTGAGAGAGATACAGTGTGTGTGTGAGAGAGATACAGTGTGTGTGTGTGAGCGAGATACAGTGTGTGTGTGAGAGAGATACAGTGTGTGTGTGTGAGAGATACAGTGTATGTGTGTGTGTGAGAGATACAGTGTATGTGTGTGTGAGAGAGATACAGTGTGTGTGTGTGAGAGAGATACAGTGTGTGTGTGTGAGAGAGATACTGTGTGTGTGTGAGAGAGATACAGTGTGTGTGTGTGAGAGAGATACAGTGTGTGTGTGTGAGAGAGATACAGTGTGTGTGTGAGAGAGATACAGTGTGTGTGTGTGTGTGTGTGTGTGTGAGAGATACAGTGTGTGTGTGTGAGAGAGATACAGTGTGTGTGTGTGAGAGAGATACAGTGTGTGTGTGTGAGAGAGATACAGTGTGTGTGTGTGAGAGAGATACAGTGTGTGTGTGTGAGAGAGATACAGTGTGTGTGTGAGAGAGATACAGTGTGTGTGTGTGAGCGAGATACAGTGTGTGTGTGTGGGAGCGAGATACAGTGTGTGTGTGTGGGAGCGAGATACAGTGTGTGTGTGTGGGAGCGAGATACAGTGTGTGTGTGTGGGAGCGAGATACAGTGTGTGTGTGTGGGAGCGAGATACAGTGTGTGTGTGTGTGAGCGAGATACAGTGTGTGTGTGTGAGAGATACAGTGTGTGTGTGTGTGTGTGAGAGATACAGTGTGTGTGTGTGTGTGTGAGAGATACAGTGTGTGTGTGTGAGAGATACAGTGTGTGTGTGTGAGAGATACAGTGTGTGTGTGTGAGAGATACAGTGTGTGTGTGTGTGTGTGAGAGATACAGTGTGTGTGTGTGTGTGTGTGAGATACAGTGTGTGTGTGTGTGAGTGAGATACAGTGTGTGTGTGTGTGTGTGAGAGAGATACTGTGTGTGTGTGTGTGTGTGTGAGAGATACAGTGTGTGTGTGTGTGTGAGAGATACAGTGTGTGTGTGTGAGAGAGATACAGTGTGTGTGTGAGAGAGATACAGTGTGTGTGTGAGAGAGATACAGTGTGTGTGTGTGAGAGAGATACAGTGTGTGTGTGTGAGAGAGATACAGTGTGTGTGTGTGAGAGAGATACAGTGTGTGTGTGAGAGAGATACAGTGTGTGTGTGAGAGAGATACAGTGTGTGTGTGAGAGAGATACAGTGTGTGTGTGTGAGCGAGATACAGTGTGTGTGTGTGAGAGAGATACAGTGTGTGTGTGTGTGAGAGATACAGTGTGTGTGTGTGAGAGATACAGTGTGTGTGTGAGAGATACAGTGTGTGTGTGAGAGATACAGTGTGTGTGAGAGATGGATACAGTGTGTGTGTGTGAGAGAGATACAGTGTGTGTGTGAGAGAGAGATACAGTGTGTGTGTGTGAGAGAGAGATACAGTGTGTGTGTGAGAGAGAGATACAGTGTGTGTGTGTGAGAGAGAGATACAGTGTGTGTGTGAGAGAGAGATACAGTGTGTGTGTGAGAGAGAGATACAGTGTGTGTGTGTGAGAGAGAGAGATACAGTGTGTGTGTGTGTGAGAGCGAGATACAGTGTGTGTGTGAGAGAGCGAGATACAGTGTGTGTGTGTGTGAGCGAGATACAGTGTGTGTGTGTGTGAGCGAGATACAGTGTGTGTGTGTGAGAGCGAGATACAGTGTGTGTGTGTGAGAGAGATACAGTGTGTGTGTGTGAGAGAGATACAGTGTGTGTGTGTGAGAGAGATACAGTGTGTGTGTGTGAGAGAGATACAGTG
>NW_028270263.1:0-60000 GCF_037043375.1 Chiloscyllium plagiosum | reverse complement strand
TGTGAGAGATACAGTGTGTGTGTGTGTGAGAGATACAGTGTGTGTGTTTGTGTGAGAGATACAGTGTGTGTGTGTGTGTGAGAGATACAGTGTGTGTGTGTGTGAGAGATACAGTGTGTGTGTGTGTGAGAGATACAGTGTGTGTGTGTGTGAGAGATACTGTGTGTGTGTGTGTGAGAGATACAGTGTGTGTGGGAGCGAGATACAGTGTGTGTGTGTGAGAGAGATACAGTGTGTGTGTGTGTGTGTGTGTGAGAGATACAGTGTGTGTGTGTGGGTGCGAGATACAGTGTGTGTGTGTGAGAGAGAGATACAGTGTGTGTGTGGGAGCGAGATACAGTGTGTGTGTGGGAGCGAGATACAGTGTGTGTGTGGGAGCGAGATACAGTGTGTGTGTGGGAGCGATACAGTGTGTGTGTGGGAGCGATACAGTGTGTGTGTGGGAGAGATACAGTGTGTGTGTGAGAGAGATACAGTGTGTGTGTGAGAGAGATACAGTGTGTGTGTGAGAGATACTGTGTGTGTGTGTGAGAGAGATACAGTGTGTGTATGTGAGAGAGATACAGTGTGTGTATGTGAGAGAGATACAGTGTGTGTATGTGAGAGAGATACAGTGTGAGTGTGTGTGTGAGAGATACAGTGTGAGTGTGTGTGAGAGAGATACAGTGTGAGTGTGTGTGAGAGAGATACAGTGTGAGTGTGTGAGAGAGATACAGTGTGTGTGTGTGTGAGAGAGATAGTGTGTGTGTGAGAGAGATAGTGTGTGTGTGTGTGTGAGAGAGAGATACTGTGTGTGTGTGTGTGTGTGAGAGCGAGATACTGTGTGTGTGTGTGTGAGAGCGAGATACTGTGTGTGTGTGTGAGAGCGAGATACAGTGTGTGTGTGTGTGAGAGCGAGATACAGTGTGTGTGTGAGCGAGATACAGTGTGTGTGTGTGTGAGCGAGATACAGTGTGTGTGTGTGTGAGCGAGATACAGTGTGTGTGTGTGTGTGTGTGATACAGTGTGTGTGTGGGAGCGAGATAGTGTGTGTGGGAGCGAGATAGTGTGTGTGTGTGTGTGAGATACTGTGTGTGTGTGTGTGAGAGATACAGTGTGTGTGTGTGTGTGTGAGAGATACAGTGTGTGTGTGAGTGTGTGAGAGATACAGTGTGTGAGTGTGTGAGAGATACAGTGTGTGTGTGTGTGTGTGAGAGATACTGTGTGTGTGTGAGAGATACAGTGTGTGTGTGTGTGAGAGATACAGTGTGTGTGTGGGAGCGAGATACAGTGTGTGTGTGTGTGAGCGAGATACAGTGTGTGTGTGTGAGCGAGATACAGTGTGTGTGTGTGTGAGCGAGATACAGTGTGTGTGTGTGTGAGAGATACAGTGTGTGTGTGTGTGAGAGATACAGTGTGTGAGAGAGAGAGAGATACAGTGTGTGTGTGAGAGAGAGATACAGTGTGTGTGTGAGAGAGAGATACAGTGTGTGTGTGAGAGAGAGATACAGTGTGTGTGTGAGAGAGAGATACAGTGTGTGTGTGAGAGAGAGATACAGTGTGTGTGTGAGAGAGAGAGATACAGTGTGTGTGTGTGAGAGAGAGATACAGTGTGTGTGTGGGAGCGAGATACAGTGTGTGTGTGGGAGCGAGATACAGTGTGTGTGTGGGAGCGAGATACAGTGTGTGTGTGGGAGCGAGATACAGTGTGTGTGTGTGTGTGTGTGTGCGAGATACAGTGTGTGTGTGTGTGCGAGATACAGTGTGTGTGTGTGAGAGAGAGATACTGTGTGTGTGTGTGTGAGAGAGGTACTGTGTGTGTGTAAGAGAGATACTGTGTGTGTGTTAGGGAGATACTGTGTGTGTGTGAGAGAGAGATACTGTGTGTGTGTGTGAGAGAGAGATACAGTGTGTGTGAGAGAGAGAGATACAGTGTGTGTGTGTGAGAGAGAGATACAGTGTGTGTGTGAAAGAGATACAGTGTGTGTGTGTGAGAGAGATACTGTGTGTGTGTGAGAGAGATACTGTGTGTGTGTGAGAGAGATACAGTGTGTGTGTGTGAGAGAGATACAGTGTGTGTGTGAGAGAGATACAGTGTGTGTGTGAGAGAGATACAGTGTGTGTGTGTGAGAGAGATACAGTGTGTGTGTGTGAGAGAGATACAGTGTGTGTGTGTGAGAGAGATACAGTGTGTGTGTGTGAGAGAGATACAGTGTGTGTGTGTGTGAGAGATACAGTATGTGTGTGTGTGAGATACAGTGTGTGTGTGAGATAGTGTGTGTGTGTGAGATAGTGTGTGTGTGTGAGATACAGTGTGTGTGTGTGTGAGATACAGTGTGTGTGTGTGTGAGATACAGTGTGTGTGTGTGTGAGATACAGTGTGTGTGTGTGTGAGATACAGTGTGTGTGTGTGTGAGATACAGTGTGTGTGTGTGTGAGATACTGTGTGTGTGTGTGTGAGATACTGTGTGTGTGTGTGAGATACTGTGTGTGTGTGTGAGATACAGTGTGTGTGTGTGAGAGAGATACAGTGTGTGTGTGAGATACAGTGTGTGTGTGAGATACAGTGTGTGAGTGTGTGTGTGTGAGATACAGTGTGTGTGTGTGTGTGAGATACAGTGTGTGTGTGTGTGAGATACAGTGTGTGTGTGTGTGAGATACAGTGTGTGTGTGAGAGAGATACAGTGTGTGTGAGAGAGAGATACAGTGTGTGTGAGAGAGAGATACAGTGTGTGTGTGAGAGAGATACAGTGTGTGTGAGAGAGAGATACAGTGTGTGTGAGAGAGAGATACAGTGTGTGTGAGAGAGAGATACAGTGTGTGAGAGAGAGAGATACAGTGTGTGTGAGAGAGAGATACAGTGTGTGTGAGAGAGAGATACAGTGTGTGTGAGAGAGAGATACAGTGTGTGTGTGAGAGAGATACAGTGTGTGTGTGAGAGAGATACAGTGTGTGTGTGAGAGAGATACAGTGTGTGTGTGAGAGAGATACAGTGTGTGTGAGAGAGAGATACAGTGTGTGTGAGAGAGAGATACAGTGTGTGTGAGAGAGAGATACAGTGTGTGTGTGAGAGAGATACAGTGTGTGTGAGAGAGAGATACAGTGTGTGTGTGAGAGAGAGATACAGTGTGTGTGTGAGAGCGAGATACAGTATGTGTGTGGGAGATAGTGTGTGTGTGTGTGCGAGATACAGAGAGTGTGTGTGTGTGTGCGAGATACAGAGAGTGTGTGTGTGTGTGCGAGATACAGAGTGTGTGTGTGTGTGTGCGAGATACAGAGTGTGTGTGTGTGTGTGCGAGATACAGAGTGTGTGTGTGTGTGCGAGATACAGAGTGTGTGTGTGTGTGCGAGATACAGAGTGTGTGTGTGTGTGTGCGAGATACAGAGTGTGTGTGTGTGTGTGCGAGATACAGAGTGTGTGTGTGTGTGTGTGTGAGATACTGTGTGTGTGTGTGTGTGTGTGCGAGATACTGTGTGTGTGTGCGAGATACAGTGTGTGTGTGCGAGATACAGTGTGTGTGTGCGAGATACAGTGTGTGTGTGCGAGATACAGTGTGTGTGTGTGTGTGTGTGTGTGCGAGATACAGTGTGTGTGTGTGTGTGCGAGATACAGTGTGTGTGTGTGTGTGTGCGAGATACAGTGTGTGTGTGCGAGATACAGTGTGTGTGTGTGTGTGTGCGAGATACAGTGTGTGTGTGTGTGTGTGCGAGATACAGTGTGTGTGTGTGTGTGTGTGTGCGAGATACAGTGTGTGTGTGTGTGTGTGCGAGATACAGTGTGTGTGTGTGTGCGAGATACAGTGTGTGTGTGTGTGTGTGTGTGCGAGATACAGTGTGTGTGTGTGTGTGTGTGTGTGTGCGAGATACAGTGTGTGTGTGTGTGCGAGATAGTGTGTGTGTGTGTGTGTGTGTGTGTGTGCGAGATAGTGTGTGTGTGTGTGTGTGTGTGTGTGCGAGATACTGTGTGTGTGTGTGTGTGTGTGTGTGCGAGATACTGTGTGTGTGTGTGTGTGTGTGTGTGCGAGATACTGTGTGTGTGTGTGTGTGTGTGTGTGCGAGATACAGTGTGTGTGTGTGTGTGTGTGTGCGAGATACAGTGTGTGTGTGTGTGTGTGTGTGTGTGCGAGATACTGTGTGTGTGTGTGTGTGAGCGAGATACTGTGTGTGTGTGTGCGAGATACAGTGTGTGTGTGTGTGAGAGAGAGATACAGTGTGTGTGTGTGAGAGAGAGATACAGCGTGTGTGTGTGAGAGAGATACTGTGTGTGTGTGAGAGAGATACAGTGTGTGTGTGGGAGCGAGATACAGTGTGTGAGAGAGAGAGATACAGTGTGTGTGTGGGAGCGAGATACAGTGTGTGTGTGGGAGCGAGATACAGTGTGTGTGTGGGAGCGAGATACAGTGTGTGAGAGAGAGAGATACAGTGTGTGTGTGGGAGCGGGATACAGTGTGTGTGTGAGAGAGATACAGTGTGTGTGTGGGAGCGAGATACAGTGTGTGTGGGAGCGAGATACAGTGTGTGTGGGAGCGAGATACAGTGTGTGTGTGGGAGCGAGATACAGTGTGTGAGAGAGAGAGATACAGTGTGTGTGTGGGAGCGAGATACAGTGTGTGTGTGAGAGAGAGAGATACAGTGTGTGTGTGAGAGAGAGAGATACTGTGTGTGTGTGAGAGAGATACTGTGTGTGTGTGAGAGAGATACAGTGTGTGTGTGAGAGAGATACAGTGTGTGTGTGAGAGAGAGATACAGTGTGTGTGTGAGAGAGAGATACAGTGTGTGTGTGGGAGCGAGATACAGTGTGTGTGTGGGAGCGAGATACAGTGTGTGTGTGGGAGCGAGATACAGTGTGTGTGTGGGAGCGAGATACAGTGTGTGTGTGGGAGCGAGATACAGTGTGTGTGTGGGAGCGAGATACAGTGTGTGTGTGGGAGCGAGATACAGTGTGTGGGAGCGAGATACAGTGTGTGTGTGGGAGATACAGTGTGTGTGTGTGTGAGAGATACAGTGTGTGTGTGTGTGTGTGTGCGAGATACAGTGTGTGTGTGAGAGAGAGAGATACTGTGTGTGTGTGTGTGTGTGTGCGAGATACAGTGTGTGTGTGTGTGTGTGTGCGAGATACAGTGTGTGTGTGAGAGAGAGAGATACAGTGTGTGTGTGTGTGTGAGAGAGATACAGCGTGTGTGTGTGTGTGAGAGAGATACAGCGTGTGTGTGTGTGTGAGAGAGATACAGCGTGTGTGTGTGAGAGAGAGATACAGCGTGTGTGTGTGTGTGAGAGAGATACAGCGTGTGTGTGTGTGAGAGAGATACAGCGTGTGTGTGTGAGAGAGATACAGCGTGTGTGTGTGTGAGAGATACAGCGTGTGTGTGTGTGAGAGAGATACAGCGTGTGTGTGTGTGAGAGAGATACAGCGTGTGTGTGTGTGAGAGAGATACAGCGTGTGTGTGTGTGAGAGAGATACAGCGTGTGTGTGTGTGAGAGAGATACAGCGTGTGTGTGTGTGTGAGAGAGATACAGCGTGTGTGTGAGAGAGATACAGTGTGTGTGTGAGAGAGATACAGTGTGTGTGTGAGAGAGATACAGTGTGTGTGTGTGAGAGAGATACAGTGTGTGTGTGGGAGCGAGATACAGTGTGTGTGTGGGAGCGAGATACAGTGTGTGTGTGGGAGCGAGATACAGTGTGTGTGTGAGAGAGATACAGTGTGTGTGTGTGTGTGTGTGAGAGATACAGTGTGTGTGTGGGAGCGAGATACAGTGTGTGTGTGGGAGCGAGATACAGTGTGTGTGTGAGAGAGAGAGATACAGTGTGTGTGTGAGAGAGATACAGTGTGTGTGTGAGAGAGAGAGATACAGTGTGTGTGTGAGAGAGATACAGTGTGTGTGTGAGAGAGAGATACAGTGTGTGTGTGAGAGAGAGATACAGTGTGTGTGTGGGAGCGAGATACAGTGTGTGTGTGGGAGCGAGATACAGTGTGTGTGTGGGAGCGAGATACAGTGTGTGTTTGGGAGCGAGATACTGTGTGTGTGTGCGCGAGATACAGTGTGTGTGTGTGAGAGAGAGATACAGTGTGTGTGTGTGAGAGAGAGATACAGTGTGTGTGTGTGAGAGAGATACAGTGTGTGTGTGTGTGAGAGAGAGATACAGTGTGTGTGTGGGAGCGAGATACAGTGTGTGTGTGGGAGCGAGATACAGTGTGTGTGTGGGAGCGAGATACAGTGTGTGTGTGGGAGCGAGATACAGTGTGTGTGGGGGAGCGAGATACAGTGTGTGTGTGTGTGAGAGATACAGTGTGTGTGTGAGAGAGATACAGTGTATGTGTGTGAGAGAGAGATACAGTGTGTGTGTGTGAGAGAGATACAGTGTGTGTGTGTGTGTGAGAGGTACTGTGTGTGTGTGAGAGAGATACTGTGTGTGTGTGTGCGCGAGATACAGTGTGTGTGTGTGAGAGAGAGATACAGTGTGTGTGTGTGAGAGAGAGATACAGTGTGTGTGTGTGAGAGAGATACAGTGTGTGTGTGTGTGAGAGAGAGATACAGTGTGTGTGTGGGAGCGAGATACAGTGTGTGTGTGGGAGCGAGATACAGTGTGTGTGTGGGAGCGAGATACAGTGTGTGTGTGGGAGCGAGATACAGTGTGTGTGGGGGAGCGAGATACAGTGTGTGTGTGTGTGAGAGATACAGTGTGTGTGTGTGAGAGAGATACAGTGTATGTGTGTGAGAGAGAGATACAGTGTGTGTGTGTGAGAGAGATACAGTGTGTGTGTGTGTGTGAGAGGTACTGTGTGTGTGTGAGAGAGATACTGTGTGTGTGTGAGAGAGATACTGTGTGTGTGTGGGAGCGAGATACAGTGTGTGTGTGTGTGTGAGAGAGAGAGATACAGTGTGTGTGTGAGAGAGAGATACAGTGTGTGTGTGAGAGAGAGATACAGTGTGTGTGTGGGAGCGAGATACAGTGTGTGTGTGTGAGAGAGAGAGATACAGTGTGTGTGTGAGAGAGAGAGATACAGTGTGTGTGTGAGAGAGATACAGTGTGTGTGTGAGAGAGATACAGTGTGTGTGTGAGAGATACAGTGTGTGTGTGAGAGAGATACAGTGTGTGTGTGAGAGAGATACAGTGTGTGTGTGAGAGAGTTACAGTGTGTGTGTGAGAGAGATACAGTGTGTGTGTGAGAGAGATACAGTGTGTGTGAGAGGGAGAGAGATACAGTGTGTGTGAGAGGGAGAGAGATACAGTGTGTGTGTGTGTGGGAGCGAGATACAGTGTGTGTGTGTGTGGGAGCGACATACAGTGTGTGTGTGTGTGGGAGCGACATACAGTCTGTGTGTGTGTGGGAGCGAGATACAGTGTGTGTGTGTGTGGGAGCGAGATACAGTGTGTGTGTGTGTGGGAGCGAGATACAGTGTGTGTGTGGGAGCGAGATACAGTGTGTGTGTGGGAGCGAGATACAGTGTGTGTGTGTATTGTGCGAGATACAGTGTGTGTGTGTGTTGTGCGAGATACAGTGTGTGTGTGTGAGAGAGATACAGTGTGTGTGTGTGAGAGAGATACAGTGTGTGTGTGTGTGAGAGAGGTACTGTGTGTGTGTGAGAGAGATACTGTGTGTGTGTGAGAGAGATACAGTGTGTGTGTGGGAGCGAGATACAGTGTGTGTGTGGGAGCGAGATACAGTGTGTGTGTGTGTGTGAGAGAGAGAGATACAGTGTGTGTGTGAGAGAGAGATACAGTGTGTGTGTGAGAGAGAGATACAGTGTGTGTGTGGGAGCGAGATACAGTGTGTATGTGAGAGAGAGATACAGTGTGTGTGTGAGAGAGAGAGATACAGTGTGTGTGAGAGAGAGAGAGATACAGTGTGTGTGTGTGAGAGAGATACAGTGTGTGTGTGGGAGCGAGATACAGTGTGTGTGTGAGAGAGATACAGTGTGTGTGTGGGAGCGAGATACAGTGTGTGTGGGAGCGAGATACAGTGTGTGTGTGGGAGCGAGATACAGTGTGTGTGTGGGAGCGAGATACAGTGTGTGTGTGGGAGCGAGATACAGTGTGTGAGAGAGAGAGATACAGTGTGTGTGTGGGAGCGAGATACAGTGTGTGTGTGAGAGAGAGAGATACAGTGTGTGTGTGAGAGAGAGAGATACAGTGTGTGTGTGAGAGAGAGAGATACTGTGTGTGTGTGTGAGAGAGAGAGATACTGTGTGTGTGTGTGAGAGAGATACAGTGTGTGTGTGAGAGAGATACAGTGTGTGTGTTAGAGAGAGATACAGTGTGTGTGTGGGAGCGAGAAACAGTGTGTGTGTGGGAGCGAGATACAGTGTGTGTGTGTGAGAGATACAGTGTGTGTGTGTGTGTGAGAGAGAGATACAGTGTGTGTGTGGGAGCGAGATACAGTGTGTGTGTGGGAGCGAGATACAGTGTGTGTGTGGGAGCGAGATACAGTGTGTGGGAGCGAGATACAGTGTGTGTGTGGGAGATAGTGTGTGTGTGTGTGTGAGAGAGATACAGTGTGTGTGTGTGTGTGAGAGAGATACAGTGTGTGTGTGTGTGTGAGAGAGATACAGTGTGTGTGTGTGTGAGAGAGATACAGTGTGTGTGTGTGTGAGAGAGATACAGTGTGTGTGTGTGCGAGATACAGTGTGTGTGTGAGAGAGAGAGATACAGTGTGTGTGTGTGTGAGAGAGATACAGCGTGTGTGTGTGTGTGAGAGATACAGCGTGTGTGTGTGTGTGAGAGAGATACAGCGTGTGTGTGTGGGAGAGATACAGCGTGTGTGTGTGGGAGAGATACAGCGTGTGTGTGTGAGAGAGATACAGTGTGTGTGTGAGAGAGATACAGCGTGTGTGTGTGTGAGAGAGATACAGCGTGTGTGTGTGTGTGAGAGATACAGCGTGTGTGTGTGTGAGAGAGATACAGCGTGTGTGTGTGTGAGAGAGATACAGCGTGTGTGTGTGAGAGAGATACAGCGTGTGTGTGAGAGAGATACAGTGTGTGTGTGAGAGAGATACAGTGTGTGTGTGAGAGAGATACAGTGTGTGTGTGAGAGAGATACAGTGTGTGTGTGGGAGCGAGATACAGTGTGTGAGAGGGAGCGAGATACAGTGTGTGTGTGAGAGAGATACAGTGTGTGTGTGAGAGAGATACAGTGTGTGTGTGTGTGTGAGAGAGATACAGTGTGTGTGTGAGAGAGAGAGATACAGTGTGTGTGTGAGAGATACAGTGTGTGTGTGTGGGAGCGAGATACAGTGTGTGTGTGAGAGAGAGAGATACAGTGTGTGTGTGAGAGAGATACAGTGTGTGTGTGAGAGAGATACAGTGTGTGTGAGAGAGAGAGAGATACAGTGTGTGTGTGGGAGCGAGATACAGTGTGTGTGTGGGAGCGAGATACAGTGTGTGTGTGGGAGCGAGATACAGTGTGTGTGTGGGAGCGAGATACAGTGTGTGTGTGGGAGCGAGATACAGTGTGTGTGTGTGTGTGCGCGAGATACAGTGTGTGTGTGTGTGCGCGAGATACAGTGTGTGTGTGTGTGAGAGAGATACAGTGTGTGTGTGTGTGAGAGAGAGATACAGTGTGTGTGTGGGAGCGAGATACAGTGTGTGTGTGGGAGCGAGATACAGTGTGTGTGTGGGAGCGAGATACAGTGTGTGTGTGTGAGAGAGAGATACAGTGTGTGTGTGTGAGAGAGATACAGTGTGTGTGTGTGTGAGAGAGGTACTGTGTGTGTGTGAGAGAGATACTGTGTGTGTGTGTGAGAGAGATACAGTGTGTGTGTGGGAGCGAGATACAGTGTGTGTGTGTGGGAGCGAGATACAGTGTGTGTGTGGGAGCGAGATACAGTGTGTGTGTGTGTGAGAGAGAGATACAGTGTGTGTGTGAGAGAGAGATACAGTGTGTGTGTGGGAGCGAGATACAGTGTGTGTGTGAGAGAGAGAGATACAGTGTGTGTGTGAGAGAGAGAGAGATACAGTGTGTGTGTGAGAGAGATACAGTGTGTGTGAGAGAGATACAGTGTGTGTGTGAGAGAGATACAGTGTGTGTGTGAGAGTTACAGTGTGTGTGTGAGAGAGATACAGTGTGTGTTTGAGAGAGATACAGTGTGTGTGTGAGAGAGATACAGTGTGTGTGTGAGAGAGATACAGTGTGTGTGAGAGAGAGTTACCGTGTGTGTGTGAGAGAGATACAGTGTGTGTGAGAGGGAGAGAGATAGTGTGTGTGTGTGTGTGTGTGTGGGAGCGAGATACAGTGTGTGTGTGAGAGGGAGAGAGATAGTGTGTGTGTGTGTGGGAGCGAGATACAGTGTGTGTGTGTGTGGGAGCGAGATACAGTGTGTGTGTGTGTGTGTGGGAGCGAGATACAGTGTGTGTGTGTGTGGGAGCGAGATACAGTGTGTGTGTGTGTGTGTGTGGGAGCGAGATACAGTGTGTGTGTGTGTGGGAGCGAGATACAGTGTGTGTGTGTGTGGGAGCGAGATACAGTGTGTGTGTGTGTGTGGGAGCGAGATACAGTGTGTGTGTGTGTGTGTGTGTGGGAGCGAGATACAGTGTGTGTGTGTGTGGGAGCGAGATACAGTGTGTGTGTGTGTGGGAGCGAGATACAGTGTGTGTGTGTGTGTGGGAGCGAGATACAGTGTGTGTGTGTGCGGGAGCGAGATACAGTGTGTGTGTGTGCGGGAGCGAGATACAGTGTGTGTGTGCGGGAGCGAGATACAGTGTGTGTGTGTGCGGGAGCGAGATACAGTGTGTGTGTGTGCGGGAGCGAGATACAGTGTGTGTGTGTGTGTGGGAGCGAGATACAGTGTGTGTGTGTGTGGGAGCGAGATACAGTGTGTGTGTGGGAGCGAGATACAGTGTGTGTGTGTGCGGCAGCGAGATACAGTGTGTGTGTGTGCGGGAGCGAGATACAGTGTGTGTGTGTGCGGGAGCGAGATACAGTGTGTGTGTGTGCGGGAGCGAGATACAGTGTGTCTGTGTGGGAGCGAGATACAGTGTGTGTCTGTGTGGGAGCGAGATACAGTGTGTGTGTGTGTGGGAGCGAGATACAGTGTGTGTGTGTGTGTGTGGGAGCGAGATACAGTGTGTGTGTGTGTGGGAGCGAGATACAGTGTGTGTGTGTGTGGGAGCGAGATACAGTGTGTGTGTGTGTGGGAGCGAGATACAGTGTGTGTGTGTGTGGGAGCGAGATACAGTGTGTGTGTGTGTGTGGGAGCGAGATACAGTGTGTGTGTGTGTGTGTGTGTGTGTGGGAGCGAGATACAGTGTGTGTGTGTGTGGGAGCGAGATACTGTGTGTGTGTGTGTGTGTGGGAGCGAGATACAGTGTGTGTGTGTGTGTGGGAGCGAGATACAGTGTGTGTGTGTGTGTGGGAGCGAGATACAGTGTGTGTGTGTGCGGGAGCGAGATACAGTGTGTGTGTGTGCGGGAGCGAGATACAGTGTGTGTGTGTGCGGGAGCGAGATACAGTGTGTGTGTGTGCGGGAGCGAGATACAGTGTGTGTGTGTGTGTGTGTGTGGGAGCGAGATACAGTGTGTGTGTGTGCGGGAGCGAGATACAGTGTGTGTGTGTGCGGGAGCGAGATACAGTGTGTGTGTGTGTGCGGGAGCGAGATACAGTGTGTGTGTGTGCGGGAGCGAGATACAGTGTGTGTGTGTGTGCGGGAGCGAGATACAGTGTGTGCGTGTGGGAGCGAGATACAGTGTGTGTGCGTGTGGGAGCGAGATACAGTGTGTGCGTGTGTGGGAGCGAGATACAGTGTGTGCGCGCGTGCGTGCGAGACTCAGTGCGCGCGCGTGCGTGCGAGACTCAGTGCGCGCGCGTGCGTGCGAGACTCAGTGCGCGCGCGTGCGTGCGAGACTCAATCGCGCGCGTGCGTGCGTGCGAGACTCAATCGCGCGCGTGCGTGCGAGACACAGTGCGCGCGCGTGCGTGCGAGACACAGTGCGCGCGCGTGCGTGCGAGACACAGTGCGCGCGCGTGCGTGCGAGACACAGTGCGCGCGCGTGCGTGCGAGACACAGTGCGCGCGCGTGCGTGCGAGACACAGTGCGTGCGCGTGCGAGACACAGTGCGCGCGAGTGTGCGTGCGAGACACAGTGCGCGCGCGTGCGTGCGAGACACAGTGCGCGCGCGTGCGTGCGAGACACAGTGCGCGTGCGTGCGAGACACAGTGCGCGCGCGTGCGTGCGAGACACAGTGCGCGCGCGTGCGTGCGAGACACAGTGCGCGCGCGTGCGTGCGAGACACAGTGCGCGCGCGTGCGTGCGAGACACAGTTCGCGCGCGTGCGTGCGAGACACAGTGCGCGCGCGTGCGTGCGAGACACAGTGCGCGTGCGTGCGAGACACAGCGCGCGTGCGTGCGAGACACAGCGCGCGTGCGTGCGAGACACAGCGCGCGTGCGTGCGAGACACAGTGCGCGCGCGTGCGTGCGAGACAGTGCGCGCGAGTGTGTGCGTGCGAGACACAGTGCGCGCGAGTGTGTGCGTGCGAGACACAGTGCGCGCGAGTGTGTGCGTGCGAGACACAGTGCGCGCGAGTGTGTGCGTGCGAGACACAGTGCGCGCGAGTGTGTGCGTGCGAGACAGTGCGCGCGAGTGTGTGCGTGCGAGACACAGTGCGCGCGAGTGTGTGCGTGCGAGACACAGTGCGCGCGAGTGTGTGCGTGCGAGACACAGTGCGCGCGAGTGTGTGCGTGCGAGACTCAGTGCGCGCGAGTGTGTGCGTGCGAGACTCAGTGCGTGCGTGTGTGTGTGAGACACAGTGCGTGCGAGAAACAGTGCGCGCGCGAGACACAGTGCGTGCGAGACAGTGCGCGCGCGAGTGTGCGTGCGAGACACTGCGCGCGAGTGTGCGTGCGAGACTCAGTGCGCGAGAGTGTGTGTGCGTGAGACTCAGTGCATGTGTGTGAGAGACACAGTGCGTGCGAGTGTGTGTGCGTGTGAGACAGTGCGTGTGAGACACAGTGCGTGCGAGAGTGCGTGTGAGACACAGTGCGCGCGCGTGCGTGCGAGACTCAATCGCGCGCGTGCGTGCGAGACACAGTGCGCGCGCGTGCGTGCGAGACACAGCGCGCGTGCGTGCGAGACAGTGCGCGCGCGTGCATGCGAGACACAGTGCGCGCGAGTGTGCGTGCGAGACACAGTGCGCGCGCGTGCGAGACACAGTGCGCGCGCGTGCGTGCGAGACACAGTGCGCGTGCGTGCGAGACACAGTGCGCGTGCGTGCGAGACACAGTGCGCGCGCGTGCGTGCGAGACACAGTGCGCGCGCGTGCGTGCGAGACACAGTGCGCGCGCGTGCGTGCGAGACACAGTGCGCGCGTGTGCGTGCGAGACACAGTGCGCGCGCGTGCGTGCGAGACACAGCGCGCGTGCGTGCGAGACACAGCGCGCGTGCGTGCGAGACACAGTGCGCGCGCGTGCGTGCGTGCGAGACAGTGCGCGCGAGTGTGTGCGTGCGAGACACAGTGCGCGCGAGTGTGTGCGTGCGAGACACAGTGCGCGCGAGTGTGTGCGTGCGAGACACAGTGCGCGCGAGTGTGTGCGTGCGAGACACAGTGCGCGCGAGTGTGTGCGTGCGAGACACAGTGCGCGCGAGTGTGTGCGTGCGAGACACAGTGCGCGCGAGTGTGTGCGTGCGAGACACAGTGCGCGCGAGTGTGTGCGTGCGAGACTCAGTGCGCGCGAGTGTGTGCGTGTGAGACTCAGTGCGTGCGTGTGTGTGTGAGACACAGTGCGTGCGAGAAACAGTGCGCGCGCGAGACACAGTGCGTGCGAGACAGTGCGCGCGCGAGTGTGCGTGCGAGACACTGTGCGCGCGAGTGTGCGTGCGAGACTCAGTGCGCGAGAGTGTGTGTGCGTGAGACTCAGTGCATGTGTGTGAGAGACACAGTGCGTGCGAGTGTGTGTGCGTGTGAGACAGTGCGTGTGAGACACAGTGCGTGCGAGAGTGCGTGTGAGACACAGTGCGTGCGAGTGTGCGTGTGAGACACAGTGCGTGCGAGTGTGCGTGCGAGTGTGCGTGTGAGACACAGTGCGTGCGAGTGTGCGTGTGAGACACAGTGCGTGCGAGTGTGCGTGTGAGACACAGTGAGTGCGTGAGTGTGTGTGTGTGAGACTCAGTGCGTGAGTGTGTGTGTGTGTGAGACTCAGTGCGTGAGTGTGTGTGTGTGTGAGACTCAGTGCGTGAGTGTGTGTGTGTGAGAGACTCAGTGCGTGAGTGTGTGTGTGTGAGAGACTCAGTGCGTGAGTGTGTGTGAGAGACTCAGTGCGTGAGTGTGTGTGAGAGACTCAGTGCGTGAGTGTGTGTGTGTGAGAGACTCAGTGCGTGCGTGTGTGTGTGAGACACAGTACGTGCGAGTGTGTGTGTGTGAGACACAGTGCGTGCGAGTGTGTGTGTGCGTGTGAGACAGTGCGTGCGAGTGTGTGTGTGAGAGACACAGTGCATGCGTGTATGTGTGTGAGAGAGAGATACAGTGTGCGTGAGAGAGATAGAGATACAATGTGTGAGTGTGAGAGATACAATGTGTGTGAGTGCGTGAGAGAGAGATACAATGTGTGTGTGAGCGTGTGTGAGAGAGATACAATGTGCGTGTGTGAGCGATACAATGTGCGTGTGAGCAAGAGTGAATGTGTGTGTGTGTAAGAGAGAGATACAATGTGCGTGTGTGAGAGAGAGATACAATGTGTGTGTGAGGGGGAGAGAGCGATACAATGTGTGAGAGAGAGAGAGATACAACATGTGTGTGAGAGATACAACGTGTGTGAGAGATACAACGTGTGTGTGCACGAGAGAGATACCGTGTGTGCATGAGTGAGAGAGACAATGCGTGTGCATGTGAGATACAATATTTGTGTGTGTGAGAGAGAGAGAGAGAGATACAATGCATGTATGTGTGTGAGAGAGACATACAATGTGTTTTTGTGAGAGAGAGAGAGATACAGAAATGTGTGTGAGAGAGATTCAGAAATGTGGGTGTGCGACAGAGATTCAGAAATGTGGGTGTGCGAGAGAGATTCAGAAATGTGTGCGAGAGAGAGATACAGAAATGTGTGTGAGAGAGACATACAATGTGTGTGTGTGTGTGTGTGTGTGAGAGAGAGACACAGTGGGTGTGTGCGAGTGTGTGTATGTGAGACACAGTGCGTGCGAGTGTGTGTGTGAGACACAGTGCGTGCGAGTGTGTGTGTGAGACACAGTGCGTGCGAGTGTGTGTGTGAGACACAGTGCGTGCGAGTGTGTGTGTGTGAGACACAGTGCGTGCGAGTGTGTGTGTGTGAGACACAGTGCGTGTGTGTGTGTGTGTGTGTGTGTGAGACACAGTGCGTGCGAGTGTGTGTGTGTGAGACACAGTGCGTGCGAGTGTGTGTGTGTGGGACTCAGTGCGTGAGTGTGTGTGAGACACAGTGCGTGCGAGTGTGTGTGTGTGAGACACAGTGCGTGCGAGTGTGTGTGTGAGAGACACAGTGCGTGCGAGTGTGTGTGTGTGAGACACAGTGCGTGCGAGTGTGTGTGTGAGAGAGACAGTGCGTGCGAGTGTGTGTGTGAGAGACACAGTGCATGCGAGTGTGTGTGAGAGCCACAGTGCATGCGAGCGTGTGTGTGTGTGAGACACTGTGTGCGAGTGTGTGTGTGTGAGAGAGATAGTGTGTGTGAGAGAGATAGAGATACAATGTGTGAGAGAGAGAGATACAATGTGTGAGGGGGAGAGAGATAGAGATACAATGTGTGTGTGAGGGGGAGAGAGATAGAGATACAATGTGTGTGTGAGCGAGAGTGAGTGTGTGTGTGAGAGATACAATGTGTGTGAATGCGTGAGAGAGAGATACAATGTGTGTGTGCACGAGAGAGATACCGTGTGTGTATGAGAGAGAGAGAGAGAGAGACACAATGCGTGTGCATGTGAGATACAATATTTGTGTGTGTGTGTGAGAGAGAGAGAGATACAATGCATGTATGTGTGTGAGAGAGACATACAATGTGTTTTTGTGAGAGAGAGAGAGATACAGAAATGTGTGTGTGAGAGAGATTCAGAAATGTGGGTGTGCGACAGAGATTCAGAAATGTGGGTGTGCGAGAGAGAGATACAGAAATGTGTGAGAGAGAGAGATACAATGTGTGTGTGTGTGAGAGACACAGTGCGTGCGAGTGTGTGTGTGTGAGAGACACAGTGCGTGCGAGTGTGTGTGTGAGAGACACAGTGCGTGCGAGTGTGTGTGTGAGAGACACAGTACATGCGAGTATGTGTGAGAGCCACAGTGCATGCGAGCGTGTGTGAGAGAGATACAGTGTGTGCGAGAGAGATAGAGATACAATGTGTGAGAGAGAGAGATACAATGTGTGAGGGGGAGAGAGATAGAGATACAATGTGTGTGTGAGGGGGAGAGAGATAGAGATACAATGTGTGTGTGAGCGAGAGTGAGTGTGTGTGTGAGAGATACAATGTGTGTGAGTGCGTGAGAGAGAGAGAGAGAGATACAATGTGTGTGTGAGTGCATGAGAGAGAGATACAATGTGTGTGAGT
This sequence comes from Chiloscyllium plagiosum, assembly GCF_037043375.1. Classification (NCBI taxonomy): domain Eukaryota; kingdom Metazoa; phylum Chordata; class Chondrichthyes; order Orectolobiformes; family Hemiscylliidae; genus Chiloscyllium; species Chiloscyllium plagiosum. The sequence continues at coordinate 43,515 of NW_028270263.1, read as the reverse complement.
GCGTGAGAGAGAGAGATACAATGTGTGTGTGAGTGCATGAGAGAGAGATACAATGTGTGTGAGTGCATGAGAGAGAGATACAATGTGTGTGAGTGCGTGAGAGAGAGAGATACAATGTGTGTGTGAGTGCATGAGAGAGAGATACAATGTGTGTGAGTGCGTGAGAGAGAGAGATACAATGTGTGTGAGTGCGTGAGAAAGAGAGATACAATGTGTGTGAGTGCGTGAGAGAGAGATACAATGTGTGTGAGTGCGTGAGAAAGAGAGATACAATGTGTGTGAGTGCGTGAGAGAGAGATACAATGTGTGTGAGTGAGAGATACAATGTGTGTGTGTGCGTGAGAGAGAGATACAATGTGTGTGTGTGCGTGAGAGAGAGATGCAATGTGTGAGTGTGTGAGAGAGAGATACAATGTGTGTGAGTGTGTGAGAGAGAGATACAATGTGTGTGTGCGTGAGAGAGAGATGCAATGTGTGTGTGTGCGTGAGAGAGAGATACAATGTGTGTGTGTGCGTGAGAGAGAGATACAATGTGTGTGTGTGCGTGAGAGAGAGATACAATGTGTGTGTGTGCGTGAGAGAGAGATACAATGTGTGTGAGTGCGTGAGAGAGAGATACAATGTGTGTGAGTGTGTGAGAGAGAGATACAATGTGTGTGAGTGTGTGAGAGAGAGATACAATGTGTGTGAGTGTGTGAGAGAGAGATACAATGTGTGTGAGTGCATGAGAGAGAGAGATACAATGTGTGTGTGTGTGAGAGAGAGATACAATGTGTGTGAGTGCGTGAGAGAGAGATACAATGTGTGTGTGCGTGAGAGAGAGATACAATGTGTGTGTGCGTGAGAGAGAGATACAATGTGTGTGTGTGCGTGAGAGAGAGATACAATGTGTGTGAGTGCGTGAGAGAGAGATACAATGTGTGTGAGTGCGTGAGAGAGAGATACAATGTGTGTGAGTGTGTGAGAGAGAGATACAATGTGTGTGAGTGCATGAGAGAGAGAGATACAATGTGTGTGAGTGCGTGAGAGAGAGATACAATGTGTGTGAGTGCGTGAGAAAGAGATACAATGTGTGTGAGTGTGTGAGAGAGAGATACAATGTGTGTGAGTGTGTGAGAGAGAGAGAGATACAATGTGTGTGAGTGCGTGAGAGAGAGAGAGATACAATGTGTGTGTGCGTGAGAGATACAATGTGTGTGAGTGTGCGTGAGAGAGATACAATGTGTCGCTGCGCGCGCTCGCACGCACTGTCTCGCGCGCGCACACTCGCACGCACTGTCTCGCGCGCGCACACTCGCACGCACTGTCTCGCGCGCGCGCACACTCGCACGCACTGTCTCGCGCGCGCGCACACTCGCACGCACTGTCTCGCGCGCGCGCACACATTCGCACGCACTGTCGCGCGCGCGCACACATTCGCACGCACTGTCTCGCGCGCGCGCGCACACATTCGCACGCACTGTCTCGCGCGCGCGCGCGCACACACTCGCACGCACTGTCTCGCGCGCGCACACACTCGCACGCACTGTCTCGCGCGCGCACACACTCGCACGCACTGTCTCACGCGCGCGCGCACACTCGCACGCACTGTCTCGCGCGCGCGCACACTCGCACGCACTGTCTCGCGCGCGCGCACACTCGCACGCAATGTCTCGCGCGCACGCACACTCGCACGCACTGTCTCGCGCGCGCGCACACTCGCACGCACTGTCTCGCACGCGCGCACACTCGCACGCACTGTCTCGCGCGCGCGCACACTCGCACGCACTGTCTCGCGCGCGCACACGCACGCACTGTCTCACGCACGCACGCACTGTCTCACGAGCGCTCGCACACGCACGCACTGTCTCGCGCGCGCGCACTGTCTCGCGCGCGCACACACTCGCACGCACTGTCTCGCGCGCGCACACGCACGCACTGTCTCGCGCGCGCACACGCACGCACTGTCTCGCGCGCACACACTCGCACGCACTGTCTCGCGCGCGCACACTCGCACGCACTGTCTCGCGCGCGCGCGCACACTCGCACGCACTGTCTCGCGCGCGCGCGCACACTCGCACGCACTGTCTCGCGCGCGCGCGCGCACACTCGCACGCACTGTCTCGCGCGCGCGCACACTCGCACGCACTGTCTCGCGCGCGCGCACACTCGCACGCACTGTCTCGCGCGCGCGCACACTCGCACGCACTGTCTCGCGCGCGCGCACACTCGCACGCACTGTCTCGCGCGCGCGCACACTCGCACGCACTGTCTCACGCACGCACGCACTCGCACGCACTGTCTCACGCACGCACGCACTGTCTCACGAGCGCTCGCACTCGCACGCACTGTCTCGCGCGCGCACACACTCGCACGCACTGTCTCGCGCGCGCGCACACGCACGCACTGTCTCGCGCGCGCGCGCACTCGCACGCACTGTCTCGCGCGCACACACTCGCACGCACTGTCTCGCGCGCGCGCGCACACTCGCACGCACTGTCTCGCGCGCGCGCGCACACTCGCACGCACTGTCTGGCGCTCGCACGCACTGTCTCGCGCCGCGCGCACACTCGCACGCACTGTCTGGCGCGCGCGCGCACACTCGCACGCACTGTCTGGCGCGCGCGCGCACACTCGCACGCACTGTCTCGCGCGCACACGCACGCACGCACTGTCTCTCGCGCGCGCGCGCACACGCACTGTCTCGCGCGCACATTCGCACGCACTGTCTCGCGCGCACGCGCACACTCGCACGCACTGTCTCGCGCGCGCGCGCACACGCGCACACTCGCACGCACTGTCTCGCGCGCGCGCGCGCACACTTGCACGCACTGTCTCGCGCGCGCGCGCACACTTGCACGCACTGTCTCGCGCGCGCGCGCGCACACTCGCACGCACTGTCTCGCGCGCGCGCACACTCGCATGCCCTGTCTCACGCGCGCACACGCACGCACTGTCTCGCGAGCGCGCACACTCGCAGGCACTGTCTCGCGCGCGCGCACACTCGCACGCACTGTCTCGCGCGCGCCCACACTCGCACGCACTGTCTCGCGCGCGCGCACTCGCACGCACGGTCTCGCGCGCACACTCGCACGCACTGTCTCGCGCGCGCGCACACACTCGCACGCACTCACTCGCACGCACTCACTCGCACGCAGTCTCGCGCACACTCGCACGCAGAGAGATACAGAAACGTGGGTGTGAGAGAGATACAGAAATGTGGGTGTGTGAGAGAGATACAGAAACGTGGGTGTGAAAGAGATACGGAAACGTGGGTGTGTGAGAGAGAGATACGGAAACGTGGGTGTGTGAGAGAGAGATACAGAAATGTGGGTGTGTGAGGGAGAGATACAGAAATGTGCGTGTGCGAGAGATACAGAAACGTGGGTGTGAGGGAGATACAGAAACATGGGTGTGAGAGAGATACAGAAATGTGGGTGTGTGAGGGAGATACAGAAACGTGGGTGTGTGAGAGAGAGATACAGAAACGTGGGTGTGTGAGAGAGAGATACAGAAATGTGGGTGTGTGAGGGAGATACAGAAATATGGGTGTGCGAGGGATACAGAAATATGGGTGTGTGAGGGAGATACAGAAACGTGGGTGTGAGGGAGATACAGAAATGTGGGTGTGTGAGAGAGAGATACAGAAATGTGGGTGTGTGAGGGATACAGAAATGTGGGTGTGTGAGGGATACAGAAATGTGGGTGTGTGAGGGATACAGAAATGTGGGTGTGTGAGGGAGATACAGAAATGTGGGTGTGTGAGGGAGATACAGAAATGTGGGTGTGTGAGAGAGAGATACAGAAATGTGGGTGTGTGAGAGAGAGATACAGAAATGTGGGTGTGTGAGGGATACAGAAATGTGGGTGTGTGAGGGATACAGAAATGTGGGTGTGTGAGGGATACAGAAATGTGGGTGTGTGAGGGATACAGAAATGTGGGTGTGTGAGGGAGATACAGAAATGTGGGTGTGCGAGAGAGATACAGAAATGTGGGTGTGCGAGGGATACAGAAATATGGGTGTGCGAGGGATACAGAAATGTGGGTGTGTGAGGGAGATACAGAAATGTGGGTGTGCGAGAGAGATACAGAAATGTGGGTGTGTGAGGGATACAGAAATGTGGGTGTGCGAGGGATACAGAAATATGGGTGTGTGAGGGAGATACAGAAACGTGGGTGTGAGGGAGATACAGAAACGTGGCTGTGAGAGAGATACGGAAATGTGGGTGTGTGAGAGAGAGATACAGAAATATGGGTGTGTGAGGGAGATACAGAAATGTGGGTGTGTGAGGGAGATACGGAAATGTGGGTGTGTGAGGGATACAGAAATGTAGGTGTGTGAGGGATACTGAAATGTGGGTGTGTGAGGGATACAGAAATGTGGGTGTGTGAGGGATACAGAAATGTGGGTGTGTGAGGGAGATACAGAAATGTGGGTGTGTGAGGGAGATACAGAAATGTGGGTGTGTGAGAGAGAGATACAGAAATGTGGGTGTGTGAGGGATACAGAAATGTGGGTGTGTGAGGGATACAGAAATGTGGGTGTGTGAGGGATACAGAAATGTGGGTGTGTGAGGGAGATACAGTAATGTGGGTGTGCGAGAGAGATACAGAAATGTGGGTGTGTGAGGGATACAGAAATGTGGGTGTGTGAGGGAGATACAGAAATGTGGGTGTGTGAGGGAGATACAGAAATGTGGGCGTGTGAGGGAGATACAGAAATGTGGGTGTGTGAGAGAGAGATACAGAAATGTGGGTGTGTGAGGGAGATACAGAAATGTGGGTGTGTGAGGGAGATACAGAAATGTGGGCGTGTGAGGGAGATACAGAAATGTGGGTGTGTGAGAGAGAGATACAGAAATGTGGGTGTGTGAGGGATACAGAAATGTGGGTGTGTGAGGGAGATACAGAAATGTGGGTGTGAGAGAGATACGGAAATGTGGGTGTGTGAGAGAGAGATACAGAAATATGGGTGTGTGAGGGAGATACAGAAATGTGGGTGTGTGAGGGAGATACGGAAATGTGGGTGTGTGAGGGATACAGAAATGTAGGTGTGTGAGGGATACTGAAATGTGGGTGTGTGAGGGATACAGAAATGTGGGTGTGTGAGGGATACAGAAATGTGGGTGTGTGAGGGAGATACAGAAATGTGGGTGTGTGAGGGAGATACAGAAATGTGGGTGTGTGAGAGAGAGATACAGAAATGTGGGTGTGTGAGGGATACAGAAATGTGGGTGTGTGAGGGATATAGAAATGTGGGTGTGTGAGGGAGATACAGTAATGTGGGTGTGCGAGAGAGATACAGAAATGTGGGTGTGTGAGGGATACAGAAATGTGGGTGTGTGAGGGATACAGAAATGTGGGTGTGTGAGGGAGATACAGAAATGTGGGTGTGTGAGGGAGATATAGAAATGTGGGTGTGTGAGGGATACGGAAATGTGGGTGTGTGAGGGATACGGAAATGTGAGTGTGTGAGGGATACGGAAATGTGGGTGTGTGAGGGATATAGAAATGTGGGTGTGTGAGGGAGATACAGTAATGTGGGTGTGCGAGAGAGATACAGAAATGTGGGTGTGTGAGGGATACAGAAATGTGGGTGTGTGAGGGAGATACAGAAATGTGGGTGTGTGAGGGAGATACAGAAATGTGGGTGTGTGAGGGAGATACAGAAATGTGGGTGTGTGAGAGAGAGATACAGAAATGTGGGTGTGTGAGGGATACAGAAATGTGGGTGTGTGAGGGAGATACAGAAATGTGGGTGTGTGAGGGAGATATAGAAATGTGGGTGTGTGAGGGATACGGAAATGTGGGTGTGTGAGGGATACAGAAATGTAGGTGTGTGAGGGAGATACAGAAATGTAGGTGTGTGAGGGATACGGAAATGTGGGTGTGTGAGGGATATAGAAATGTGGGTGTGTGAGGGATACGGAAATGTGGGTGTGTGAGGGATACAGAAATGTGGGTGTGTGAGGGATACAGAAATGTGGGTGTGTGACGGAGATATAGAAATGTGGGTGTGTGAGGGATACGGAAATGTGGGTGTGTGAGGGATATAGAAATGTAGGTGTGTGAGGGATACGGAAATGTGGGTGTGTGAGGGATACAGAAATGTGGGTGTGTGACGGAGATATAGAAATGTGGGTGTGTGAGGGATACGGAAATGTGGGTGTGTGAGGGATACAGAAATGTGGGTGTGTGAGGGATACAGAAATGTGGGTGTGTGAGGGATATAGAAATGTAGGTGTGTGAGGGATACGGAAATGTGGGTGTGTGAGGGATACAGAAATGTGGGTGTGTGACGGAGATATAGAAATGTGGGTGTGTGAGGGATACGGAAATGTGGGTGTGTGAGGGATACAGAAATGTGGGTGTGTGAGGGAGATATAGAAATGTAGGTGTGTGAGGGATACGGAAATGTGGGTGTGTGAGGGATACAGAAATGTGGGTGTGTGACGGAGATATAGAAATGTGGGTGTGTGAGGGATACGGAAATGTGGGTGTGTGCGGGATACAGAAATGTGGGTGTGTGAGGGATACGGAAATGTGGGTGTGTGAGGGATACGGAAATGTGGGTGTGTGAGGGATACGGAAATGTGGGTGTGTGAGGGATACAGAAATGTGGGTGTGTGAGGGATACAGAAATGTGGGTGTGTGAGGGAGATACAGAAATGTGGGTGTGTGAGGGAGATATAGAAATGTGGGTGTGTGAGGGATACGGAAATGTGGGTGTGTGAGGGATACGGAAATGTGGGTGTGTGAGGGATACGGAAATGTGGGTGTGTGAGGGATATAGAAATGTGGGTGTGTGAGGGAGATACAGTAATGTGGGTGTGCGAGAGAGATACAGAAATGTGGGTGTGTGAGGGATACAGAAATGTGGGTGTGTGAGGGAGATACAGAAATGTGGGTGTGTGAGGGAGATACAGAAATGTGGGTGTGTGAGGGAGATACAGAAATGTGGGTGTGTGAGAGAGAGATACAGAAATGTGGGTGTGTGAGGGATACAGAAATGTGGGTGTGTGAGGGAGATACAGAAATGTGGGTGTGTGAGGGAGATATAGAAATGTGGGTGTGTGAGGGATACGGAAATGTGGGTGTGTGAGGGATACAGAAATGTAGGTGTGTGAGGGAGATACAGAAATGTAGGTGTGTGAGGGATACGGAAATGTGGGTGTGTGAGGGATATAGAAATGTGGGTGTGTGAGGGATACGGAAATGTGGGTGTGTGAGGGATACAGAAATGTGGGTGTGTGAGGGATACAGAAATGTGGGTGTGTGACGGAGATATAGAAATGTGGGTGTGTGAGGGATACGGAAATGTGGGTGTGTGAGGGATATAGAAATGTAGGTGTGTGAGGGATACGGAAATGTGGGTGTGTGAGGGATACAGAAATGTGGGTGTGTGACGGAGATATAGAAATGTGGGTGTGTGAGGGATACGGAAATGTGGGTGTGTGAGGGATACAGAAATGTGGGTGTGTGAGGGATACAGAAATGTGGGTGTGTGAGGGATATAGAAATGTAGGTGTGTGAGGGATACGGAAATGTGGGTGTGTGAGGGATACAGAAATGTGGGTGTGTGACGGAGATATAGAAATGTGGGTGTGTGAGGGATACGGAAATGTGGGTGTGTGAGGGATACAGAAATGTGGGTGTGTGAGGGAGATATAGAAATGTAGGTGTGTGAGGGATACGGAAATGTGGGTGTGTGAGGGATACAGAAATGTGGGTGTGTGACGGAGATATAGAAATGTGGGTGTGTGAGGGATACGGAAATGTGGGTGTGTGCGGGATACAGAAATGTGGGTGTGTGAGGGATACGGAAATGTGGGTGTGTGAGGGATACGGAAATGTGGGTGTGTGAGGAACATTCCTGGAGGATCTGACTGCTGTATGTGTTCCGTTCTCCTCTAGGATTTTTCCGTGGGATGTTCCATCAGCTGCACTCTCTCTGGGTGACAATGGACCGTCTCCTGCCTTTTTCTGTCCTGATTGGCTGCCTCACCCTGGCACTGCCGCATTAGGAGGGGGCAGAGGGCCGGCTTGCACCATGTCGGGGGAGTCCGCGCTGCCTCCCTTTGCCGACCAGCCGCCGCGGCAGGAGGAGGAGGAGGAGGTGAAGCCGTTGATGTGTGCCCTCTGCCCGTATGTGACGCAGAGCGATGAGGAAATGCGGGTGCACCGGACAACGCACAGCCAGCCGGGACCCCCTCTCCAGGCGCCCGGACCGGTGAAGAGGGAAGTGCCCATTGAGTGGTGGGCACCGTGCGACGGGGAGACATCAGAGGGCAGCGACGGCGGTCTGTGCCCGCGGGGGTCCGGCGCTTACACTTGGGACCCGGGGCAGGAAAGACCCTGGTTGTTTGAGGAGAGCCAGGATGGAGGGGGACAGAGGGGCAGAGCGGGCGAGGAGGAGGAAGAGGAGGGGGAAGAGGACGTCAACTACAAGGTGGTGGTGGTGGGCGAGGACGGGAAGGGCGGGAGCGCTCAGAGACCGCCCGAGGGGGAGCCGGACTCTGAGAGCGGGCATGGCGGGGGGTCCCCGAACACCCCCGGGGCACGGCCCACCCCGGGCACGGGTCCGAACAAGCAGAGATGGCAGTCCAAGCAGTACCAGTGTGATTTGTGCCCGTACGTGGCAGGCGGCAAACAGGAGCTGAGGACCCACGAGAGGGAGACTCACTTGAGGGAAGGCAGTGACGTGATCAAGTGCAGCCAATGCAACTACACCACCAACAAGATCTCGTTTTGGCGCCAGCACAAGCTGGTGCACGTCAGTGCCAGCGGCAGCCCCGGCCGCATCTACATGTGCAAGACGTGCGGCTGGAAAACCAAATACCGGCACTCGCTGGTCAAGCACATCGCCCTGCACACCGGCAACAAGTCCTTCCAGTGCGACCAGTGCGGCTTCGCCTGCGCCCGCAAGGAGAACCTCAAACGCCACAAGCTCACCCACCTGAAGAAGGGCGTGGATGGCAAGGGGCTGCTACTCAAATGTAACTGGTGCGAGTACTCCACCGCACACAGCAACGCCCTCCGCAGGCACGCCATGACATTGCACAACGGTGAGGGTCGCCCCAGGGGATGGCAACGGGGGGGGGGGAGAGGGAGCAGCCAGAGTTAACACTTTTTTTTTTCCCCCCCACCCCCTACTCTGTCCCATCACCATCTCCTTCTATCAATCGGCCCATCCCTTTGTCACTCTCACTATCCCTTTGTCACTCTCACTATCCCTTTGTCACTCTCACTATCCCTTTGTCACTCTCTCCATCCCTTTATCACTCTCTCCATTCCTTTATCACTCTCTCCATCCCTTTATCATTCTCACTATCCCTTTGTCACTCTCTCCATCCCTTTATCACTCTCTCCATCCCTTTATCATTCTCACTATCCCTTTGTCACTCTCTCCATCCCTTTATCACTCTCTCCATCCCTTTATCACTCTCTCCATCCCTTTATCACTCTCTCCATCCCTTTATCATTCTCACTATCCCTTTGTCACTCTCTCCATCCCTTTATCACTCTCTCCATCCCTTTATCACTCTCTCCATCCCTTTATCATTCTCACTATCCCTTTGTCACTCTCTCCATCCCTTTATCACTCTCTCCATCCCTTTATCACTCTCTCCATCCCTTTATCATTCTCACTATCCCTTTGTCACTCTCTCCATCCCTTTGTCACTCTCTCCATTCCTTTATCACTCTCTCCATCCCTTTATCACTCTCTCCATCCCTTTATCACTCTCACTATCCCTTTGTCACTCTCTCCATTCCTTTATCACTCTCTCCATCCCTTTATCACTCTCACTATCCCTTTGTCACTCTCTCCATACCTTTATCACTCTCCCAACCCTTCATCACTCTCACTATCTCTTTATTGCTCTTTCCATGCCTTTATCACTCTCTCTCTCCATCCCTTTATCACTCTCTCCATCCCTTTATCACTCTCTCCATCCCTTTATCACTCTCTCCATCCCTTTATCACTCTCTCCATCCCTTTATCATTCTCACTATCCCTTTGTCACTCTCTCCATATCTTTATCACTCTCTCCATCCCTTTATCACTCTCACTATCCCTTTATCACTCTCACTATCCCTTTGTCACTCTCTCCATCCATTTATCACTCTCTCCATCCCTTTATCACTCTCTCCATCCCTTTATCACTCTCTCCATCCCTTTATCACTCTCTCCAACCTTTCATCACTCTCAGTATCTCTTTATTGCTCTTTCCATCCCTTTATCACTCTCTCTCCATCTCTTTATCACTCTGTCCATTCTTTTATCACACTCTCAATCCCTTTATCACACTCTCCATCCCTTTATCATTCTCTCTCTCCATCTCTTTATCACTCTCCCTCTCTCCCTTTATCTCTCTCTCCATCCCTTTATCAATCACTCCATCCCTTTATCACTCTCTCCATCCCTTTATCACTCTCTCCATCCCTTTATCACTCTCTCCATCCCTTTATCACTCTCTCCCTCTCTCCCTTTATCAATCACCCCATCCCTTTATCAATCACTCCATCCCTTTATCAATCACTCCATCCCTTTATCAAATCTCTCCATCCCTTTATCAATTACTCCATCCCTTTATCATTCCCACTATCCCTTTATCACTCTCTCCATCCCTTTATCACTCTCTCTCTCTTTTCTCTCCCTCTCTCTCTGTTTCTCTTTTTCTCTCCCTTTCTCTTCCTCTCTCTCTCTCTCTCTCCTCTCTCTCTGTTTCCCATTCCTTTCTGCCTTCTCCTGTTGAATTGGGATGGATGGGGAGGGATGGTGGTGGGTTCCACAATTATTCAGAGGGGGGATGGTGAACTGCGGTGCCCCCATCCCTCTCTCTCTCTGAGGGATGTGAAGGGCACGTTCCCGAGAACGGTGCCTGGGAGACCGACGGGATCAGATCCCACGCATTTCCCATCTTTATCCCAAATCCGGAATGTGGGGTTTAGCAGCAGAGACGGTGTAGATAGCGCTGCTGCTGGTGGGAGGCTGGAACTGCAGCGTGACCTGTTGACAGGGATGTGTCCCTTTGCAAACAGAGATGAACAAATCCCCTTCCCCTCCCCCCTCCCCCAGCCCCTCACCCCAAAACCCTGGAGAAGCAAAACAGAGAGCATGGAGCTCCAGAGGTACAGGCCCCATGCCCCACACAACCCCATCCCTGGACATGCTGTCTCACCAACTCCACTACTAACTGGGCATTTGCCCTCACAGTAATGGGGTGTTTACTCCCCACAGTAACGTGGTATTTACCCCAAATAACTGGGTATTTACCCCCACAGTAATGGGGTATTTACCCCCCACAGTATTTGGGGTATTTACCCCCTGAGTAACTGGGTATTAACTCCCCACACTAATGGGGTATTTACCCTGAATAACTGGGTATTTACTCCCACAGTAATGGGGTATTTACCCCCACAGTATTTGGGGTATTTACCCCCTGAGTAACTGGGTATTAACTCCCCACAGTAATGGGGTATTTACCCTGAATAACTGGGTATTTACTCCCACAGTAATGGGGTATTTACCCCCACAGTAACTGGGTATTTACCCCCACAGTAATGGGGTATTTACCCCCCACAGTATTTGGGGTATTTGAACTGAGTAATTGAGTATATACCCCCACAGTAGTGGTGTATTTACCCTGAATAACTTGGTATTTACCCCACACAGTAATGGTGTATTTACCCCCAGAGTAAGGGGGAATCTACCTCCTGAGTAACTGGGTATTTGCCACCCACAGTACTGGCGTATATACCATCTGTGTAACTGGGTATTTACCCCCACAGTAATGGGGAATTTACCCTCTCTGTAACTGGGTATTTACCCCCCACAGTAATGGGGTATTTACCTCTGTGTAACTGGGTATTTACCCCACACAGTAATGGGCTATTTACCCCCCACAGTATTGGGGTAGTTACCCCCTGTGTAACTGGGTATTTAACCCCCACAGTATTGAGGTATTTAACCCCTCTGTAACTGGGTATTTGCCCCCACAGTAATGGGGTATTTATCCCCTGTGTAACTGGGTATTTACCCCACACAGTAATGGGCTATTTACCCCCCACAGTATTGGGGTAGTTACCCCCTGTGTAACTGGGTATTTAACCCCCACAGTATTGAGGTATTTAACCCCTCTGTAACTGGGTATTTGCCCCCACAGTAATGGGGTATTTATCCCCTGTGTAACTGGGTATTTACCCCCCACAGTAATGTGGCATTTACCCCCCTGTGTAACTGGGCATTTACTCCCCACAGTAATGGGGCATTTACCCCCCTGAGTAACTGGGTATTTACTCCCCACAGTAATGGGGCATTTACCCCCCTGAGTAACTGGGTATTTACCTCCCACAGTAATGGGGCATTTACCCCCCTGAGTAACTGGGTATTTACCTCCCACAGTAATGTGGCATTTACCCCCCTGTGTAACTGGGCATTTACTCCCCACAGTAATGGGGCATTTACCCCCCTGAGTAACTGGGTATTTACCTCCCACAGTAATGGGGCATTTACCCCCCTGAGTAACTGGGTATTTACCTCCCACAGTAATGGGGCATTTACCCCCCTGAGTAACTGGGTATTTACCTCCCACAGTAATGTGGCATTTACCCCCCTGTGTAACTGGGCATTTACTCCCCACAGTAATGGGGCATTTACCCCCCTGAGTAACTGGGTATTTACTCCCCACAGTAATGGGGCATTTACCCCCCTGAGTAACTGGGTATTTACTCCCCACAGTAATGGGGCATTTACCCCCCTGAGTAACTGGGTATTTACTCCCCACAGTAATGGGGCATTTACCCCCCTGAGTAACTGGGTATTTACCTCCCACAGTAATGGGGCATTTACCCCCCTGAGTAGCTGGGCATTTACCCTCACAGTACCAGGTTATTTACCTCCCACAGTAACACGGTACTTACCTCCCACTGCAATACAGTATTTACCTCCACGGTAATGGGGTATTTAGACACCCCCCACAGTAACAGGGTATTTACACTCCCTCAGTAGTGGGGTACTTACCCCCACCCCACAGTAACAGGGTAGTTAACACCCCACAGTAACAGGGTATTTATCCCCCTCAGTAGTGGAGTACTAACCCCCACCCCACAGTAACAGGGTATTTACACCCCCTCAGTAGTGGGGTACTTACCCCCACCCCACAGTGACAGGGTAATTAACACCCCACAGTAACAGGGTATTTATCCCCCTCAGTAGTGGAGTACTAACCCCCACCCCACAGTAACAGGGTAATTAACACCCCACAGTAACAGGGTATTTACTCACCCCGGTAATAGGGTATTTACTTCCCACAATAATGGGGTATTTACCACCACAGTAATAGGGTATTTAGCCCCACAGTGACAGGGTATTTAACCCCCCTCCCCCACAGTGATGGTGTATTTACCCTTCTCAATAATGGGATATTCCCCACACGCAGTAAAGGGGTGTTTCCTCCCACTGTAATGGGGGTATTTACCCCATACAGTAACAGGGTATTTACCCCCATTGTAATAGGGTATTTACCCCTCACAGTAACAAGGTATTTAACCCCCCCCCCCCCCCCCCCCCCCCCATAGTAACGGGGAATTAACTCTGCCCCCAGAGTAGTAGGGTATGTACCCCCTGGATAAGAGGGTATTTACCTCACGGTAATGTGATATTATAGAGTACAGGGGTTGGGAGGTCATGTTGCGGCTGTACAGGACATTGGTTAGGCCACTGTTGGAATATTGCGTGCAATTCTGGTCTCCTTCCTATCGGAAAGATGTTGTGGAACTTGAAAGGGTTCAGAAAAGATTTACAAGGATGTTGCCAGGGTTGGAGGATCTGAGCTACAGGGAGAGGCTGAACAGGCTGGGGCTGTTTTCCCTGGAGCGTCGGAGGCTGAGGAGTGACCTTATAGAGGTTTACAAAATCATGAGGGGCATGGATAGGACAAATAGATAAAGTCTTTTCCCTGGGGTGGGGGGAGTCCAGAACTAGAGAGGCATAGGTTTAGGGTGAGAGGGGAAAGATATAAAAGTGACCTAAGGGACAACTTTTTAACACAGAGGGTGGTACGTGTATGGAATGAGCTGCCAGAGGATGTGTGGAGGCTGGTACAATTACAACATTTAAGAGGCATTTGGGGTATATGAATAGGAAGGGTTTGGAGGGAGATGGGCCGGGTGCTGGCTGGTGGGACTAGATTGGGTTGGGATATCTGTGTCGGCATGGACGGGTTGGACCGAAGGGTCTGTTTCCGTGCTGTACATCTCTATGACAGTAATGGGATATTTACGCCCACAGTAACTATATATGATGTTCTTCCCCACGCCGCCCACCCCAGCTGATGAGAACTATGTCCCAGAATATCACTGTGATGTCTGTGAGTTCACGACAACGAAACTCAGCAACTTCTCCAACCACAAGATCACCCACCTCTACGGTACGCTACCGGCACGGGAGGCCAATCAGGAGGGAGTGGGAGATTCGGGTGACGGTGGGCAGCGTGGGGGCGGGGGTGGATGCGGGGAATGGGAGAGGGAGGCATGAGAGGGGAGTGAAGGGGAGACAGGGCAAGGGGAAGTGTGGGGGGAGAGAGGGGACGGAGGGGGGAATGTGGGGGGAAGTGAGGTATTGAGGGGGGAGTGTGGGTGGAGAGAGGGGGGAAAGTTGGGGAGCGATAAGTGATGGGGTGGGAGTGAGGGAGGAGTGTTTATATCATGGCGTATGAAGGTCTCTCTCTCACTCCCCACAGGGTATATGATGGTCTCTCTCTCTCTCTCTCTCTCTCTCTCTCTGGCTCTCGCTCTCTCTCTCTCACGCTCTCTCTCTCTCGCACGCTCTCTCTCTCGCGCGCTCTCGCTCTCTCTCTCTCTGGCTCTCGCGCTCTCTTTCTCTCGCGCTCCCTTTCTCTCGCGCTCCCTCTCTCGCGCTCTCTTTCTCTCGCGCTCTCTCTCTCTCGCGCTCTCTCTCTCTCACGCTCTCTCTCTCTCGCGCGCTCTCTCTCTCTCGCGCGCTCTCTCTCTCGCGCGCTCTCTCTCTCGCACGCTCTCTCTCTCACTGCCCACAGGATATATCATGTTCTCTCTCTCTCTCACGGCCCACAGGGTATATGATCGTCTTTCTCTCTCTCTCTCACTGCCCACTAGGTATATGATGGTCTCTGTATCTCTCACTGCCCACTAGGTATATGATGGTCTCTCTCTCACTGCCCACAGGGTATATGATGATCTCCCTCTCTCACTGCCCACAGGGTATATGATGATCTCCCTCTCTCACTGCCCACAGGGTATATGATAGTCTCTCTCTCTCTCTCTGGCTCTCGCGCTCTCTCTCTCTCACTGCCCACAGGATATATCATGTTCTCTCTCTCTCTCTCTCACTGCCCACAGGGTATATGATGGTCTCTCTCTCTGGCTCTCGCGCTCTCTCTCTCGCGCTCTCTCTCTCGCGCGCGCTCTCTCTCACTGCCCACAGGATATATCATGTTCTCTCTCTCTCACGGCCCACAGGGTATATGATCGTCTTTCTCTCTCTCTCTCACTGCCCACTAGGTATACGATGGTCTCTGTCTCTCTCACTGCCCACAGGGTATATGATGGTCTCTCTCTCACTGCCCACAGGGTATATGATGATCTCCCTCTCTCACTGCCCACAGGGTATATGATAGTCTCTCTCTCTCTCTCACTGCCCACAGGGTATATGATGGTCTCTGTCTCTCTCACTGCCCACTAGGTATATGATGGTCTCTGTATCTCTCACTGCCCACAGGGTATATGATGATCTCTCTCTCTCACTGCCCAAAGGGTATACGATGGTCCCTCACACTGCCCACAGGGTATATGATGGTCTCTCTCTCACACTGCCCACAGGGTATACGATGGTCCCTCACACTGCCCACAGGGTATATGATGGTCTCTCTCTCTCACTGCCCACAGGATATATGATGATCCCTCTCTTTCTCTCTCTCACTGCCCACAGGGTATATGATGGTCTCTCTCTCTCTCACTGCCCACAGGGTATATGATGGTCTCTCTCTCTCTCTCTCTCTCTCTCTCTCTGGCTCTCGCGCTCTCTCTCTCTCGCGCGCTCTCTCTCACTGCCCACAGGATATATCATGTTCTCTCTCTCTCACGGCCCACAGGGTATATGATCGTCTTTCTCTCTCTCTCTCACTGCCCACTAGGTATATGATGGTCTCTCTCTCACTGCCCACAGGGTATATGATGGTCTCTCTCTCACTGCCCACAGGATATATGATGATCTCCCTCTCTCACTGCCCACAGGGTATATGATGATCTCTCTCTCTCTCACTGCCCACAGGGTATATGATGGTCTCTCTCTCTCTCACTGCCCACAGGGTATACGATGGTCCCTCACACTGCCCACAGGGTATATGATGGTCTCTCTCTCTCTCACTGCCCACAGAGTATATGATGGTCTCTCTCTCTCTCACTGCCCACAGGGTATATGATCGTCTTTCTCTCTCTCTCTCTCACTGCCCACTAGGTATATGATGATCTCTCTCTCTCTCTCACTGCCCACAGGGTATATGATGGTCTTTCTCTCTCTCACTGCCCACAGGGTATATGATCGTCTTTCTCTCTCTCTCTCTCACTGCCCACAGGGTATATGATGGTCTCTCTCTCTCTCACTGCCCACAGGGTATACGATGGTCCCTCACACTGCCCACAGGGTATATGATGGTCTCTCTCTCACACTGCCCACAGGGTATATGATGGTCTCTCTCTCTCACACTGCCCACAGGGTATATGATGGTCTCTCTCTCTCTCACTGCCCACAGGGTATATGATGGTCTCTGTCTCTCTCACTGCCCACTAGGTATATGATGGTCTCTCCCTCACTGCCCACTAGGTATATGATGGTCTCTCTCTCACTGCCCACAGGGTATATGATGATCTCCCTCTCTCACTGCCCACAGGGTATATGATGGTCTCTCCCTCACTGCCCACTAGGTATATGATGGTCTCTCTCTCACTGCCCACAGGGTATATGATGATCTCCCTCTCTCACTGCCCACAGGGTATATGATGGTCTCTCTCTCACTGCCCACAGGGTATATGATGATCTCCCTCTCTCACTGCCCACAGGGTATATGATGGTCTCTCTCTCACACTGCCCACAGGGTATATGATGGTCTCTCTCTCTCACACTGCCCACAGGGTATATGATGGTCTCTCTCTCTCTCACTGCCCACAGGGTATATGATGGTCTCTATCTCTCTCACTGCCCACTAGGTATATGATGGTCTCTCTCTCTCACTGCCCACTAGGTATATGATGATCTCCCTCTCTCACTGCCCACAGGGTATACGATGGTCTCTCTCTCTCACTGCCCACAGGGTATATGATGATCTCCCTCTCTCACTGCCCACAGGGTATACGATGGTCCCTCACACTGCCCATAGGGTATATGATGGTCTCTCTCTCTCACTGCCCACAGGATATATGATGGTCTCTCTCTCTCTCACTGCCCACAGGGTATATGATGGTCTCTCTCTCTCTCTGGCTCTCACGCTCTCTCTCTCTCGCGCTCTCTCTCTCTCGCGCTCTCTCTCTCTCGCGCTCTCTCTCTCGCGCGCGCTCTCTCTCACTGCCCACAGGATATATATTGTTCTCTCTCTCTCACGGCCCACAGGGTATATGATCGTCTTTCTCTCTCTCTCTCACTGCCCACTAGGTATATGATGGTCTCTCTCTCACTGCCCACAGGTATATGATGGTCTCTCTCTCTCACTGCCCACAGGGTATATGATGATCTCCCTCTCTCACTGCCCACAGGGTATATGATGATCTCTCTCTCTCTCTCACTGCCCACAGGATATATGATGGTCTCTCTCTCTCTCTCACTGCCCACAGGGTATACGATGGTCCCTCACACTGCCCACAGGGTATATGATGGTCTCTCTCTCACACTGCCCACGGGTATATGATGGTCTCTCTCTCTCTCACTGCCCACAGGGTATATGATCGTCTTTCTCTCTCTCTCTCTCTCACTGCCCATTAGGTATATGATGATCTCTCTCTCTCTCTCACTGCCCACAGGGTATATGATGGTCTCTCTCTCTCTCACTGCCCACAGGGTATACGATGGTCCCTCACACTGCCCTCAGGGTATATGATGGTCTCTCTCTCACTGCCCACAGGGTATATGATGGTCTCTCTCTCTCTCACTGCCCACAGGGTATATGATCGTCTTTCTCTCTCTCTCTCTCACTGCCCACAGGGTATATGATGGTCTCTCTCTCTCTCACTGCACACAGGGTATACGATGGTCCCTCACACTGCCCACAGGGTATATGATGGTCTCTCTCTCACACTGCCCACAGGGTATATGATGGTCTCTCTCTCTCACACTGCCCACAGGGTATATGATGGTCTCTCTCTCTCTCACTGCCCACAGGGTATATGATGGTCTCTCTCTCTCACACTGCCCACAGGGTATATGATGGTCTCTCTCTCTCTCACTGCCCACAGGGTATATGATGGTCTCTCTCTCTCACACTGCCCACAGGGTATATGATGGTCTCTCTCTCACACTGCCCACAGGGTATATGATGGTCTCTCTCTCTCACACTGCCCACAGGGTATATGATGGTCTCTCTCTCTCTCACTGCCCACAGGGTATATGATGGTCTCTCTCTCTCACACTGCCCACAGGGTATATGATGGTCTCTCTCTCTCTCACTGCCCACAGGGTATATGATGGTCTCTCTCTCTCACACTGCCCACAGGGTATATGATGGTCTCTCTCTCACTGCCCACAGGGTATACGATGGTCTCTGTCTCTCACTGCCCACTAGGTATATGATGGTCTCTCTCTCACTGCCCACAGGGTATATGATGGTCTCTCTCTCACTGCCCACAGGGTATATGATGGTCTCTCTCTCACTGCCCACTAGGTATATGATGGTCTCTCTCTCTCACTGCCCTCAGGGTATATGATGATCTCCCTCTCTCACTGCCCACAGGGTATATATTAGTCTCTCTCTCTCACATTGCCCACTAGGTATATGATGGTCTCCCTCTCTCTCTCTCTCTCGCTGCCCACAGGGTATATAATAGTCTCTCTCTCTCGCACTGCCCACAGGGTGTACGATGGTCCCTCACACTGCCCACAGGGTATATGATGGTCTCTCTCTCTCACTGCCCACAGGGTATACGATGGTCCCTCACACTGCCCACAGGGTATATGATGGTCTCTCTCTCACACTGCCCACAGGATATATGATGATCCCTCTCTTTCTCTCTCTCACTGCCCACAGGGTATATGATGGTCTCGCTCACTGCCCACAAGACATATGTTCTCTCTCTCTCTCACTGCCCACAGGATATATGATGGTGTCTCTCTCTCTCTCTCTCTCTCTCACTGCCCACTAGGTATATGATGGTCCCTCTCTCTCACTGCCCACAGGGTATATGATGGTCTCTCTCTCTCACTGCCCACTAGGTATATGACGGTCTCTCTTTCTCACTGCCCACAGGGTATATGATCGTGTCTCTCTCACTGCGCACAGGGTATAAGATGGTCTCTCTCTCTCTCTCTCTTTCTCTCTCACTCTGCCCACAGGGTATACGATGGTCTCTCTCACTGCCCACAGGATATATGATGTCTCTCTCTCTCACTGCCCACAGGTTATATGATGCTCTCTCACTGTCCACAGGGTATGTTATTGTCTCTCTCTCTCTCACACTGCCCACAGGGTATATGATGGTCTCTCTCTTACTGCCCACAGGGTATATGATGGTCTCTCTCTCACTGTCCACAGGGTATGTTATTGTCTCTCTCTCTCTCTCTCTCACTGTCCACAGGGTATGTGATGGTCTCTCTCTCTCTCACTGCCCACAGGATATATGATGGTCTCTCTCTCTCTCACTCTGCCCACAGGGTATATGATGGTCTCTCTCTCTCACACTGCCCACAGGGTATACGATGGTCCCTCACACTGCCCACAGGGTATATGATGGTCTCTCTCTCACACTGCCCACAGGATATATGATGATCCCTCTCTTTCTCTCTCTCACTGCCCACAGGGTAAATGATGGTCTCGCTCACTGCCCACAAGACATATGTTCTCTCTCTCTCTCACTGCCCACAGGATATATGATGGTGTCTCTCTCTCTCTCTCTCTCTCTCTCTCTCACTGCCCACTAGGTATATGATGGTCCCTCTCTCTCACTGCCCACAGGGTATATGATGGTCTCTCTCTCTCACTGCCCACTAGGTATATGACGGTCTCTCTTTCTCACTGCCCACAGGGTATATGATCGTGTCTCTCTCACTGCCCACAGGGTATAAGATGGTCTCTCTCTCTCTTTCTCTCTCACTCTGCCCACAGGGTATACGATGGTCTCTCTCACTGCCCACAGGATATATGATGTTTCTCTCTCTCACTGCCCACAGGTTATATGATGCTCTCTCACTGTCCACAGGGTATGTTATTGTCTCTCTCTCTCACACTGCCCACAGGGTATATGATGGTCTCTCTCTTACTGCCCACAGGGTATATGATGGTCTCTCTCTCACTGTCCACAGGGTATGTTATTGTCTCTCTCTCTCTCTCACTGTCCACAGGGTATGTGATGGTCTCTCTCTCTCTCTCACTGCCCACAGGGTATATGATGGTCTCTCTCTCTCTCTCACTCTGCCCACAGGGTATGTGATGGTCTCTCTCTCTCACTGCCCACAGGGTATATGATGGCCTCTCTCTCACACTGCCCACAGGGTACATGATGGTCTCTCTCTCTCACTGCCCACAGGTATATGATGGTCTCTCTCTCTCACTGCCCACAGGGTATATGATGATCTCCCTCTCTCACTGCCCACAGGGTATATGATGATCTCTCTCTCTCTCTCACTGCCCACAGGATATATGATGGTCTCTCTCTCTCTCACTGCCCACAGGGTATACGATGGTCCCTCACACTGCCCACAGGGTATATGATGGTCTCTCTCTCACACTGCCCACGGGTATATGATGGTCTCTCTCTCTCTCACTGCCCACAGGGTATATGATCGTCTTTCTCTCTCTCTCTCTCTCACTGCCCATTAGGTATATGATGATCTCTCTCTCTCTCACTGCCCACAGGGTATATGATGGTCTCTCTCTCTCTCACTGCCCACAGGGTATACGATGGTCCCTCACACTGCCCACAGGGTATATGATGGTCTCTCTCTCACTGCCCACAGGGTATATGATGGTCTCTCTCTCTCTCACTGCCCACAGGGTATATGATCGTCTTTCTCTCTCTCTCTCTCACTGCCCACAGGGTATATGATGGTCTCTCTCTCTCTCACTGCACACAGGGTATACGATGGTCCCTCACACTGCCCACAGGGTATATGATGGTCTCTCTCTCTCTCACTGCCCACAGGGTATATGATGGTCTCTCTCTCTCTCACTGCCCACAGGGTATATGATGGTCTCTCCCTCTCTCACTGCCCACAGGGTATATGATGATCTCCCTCTCTCACTGCCCACAGGGTATATGATGGTCTCTCTCTCTCTCACTGCACACAGGGTATACGATGGTCCCTCACACTGCCCACAGGGTATATGATGGTCTCTCTCTCACACTGCCCACAGGATATATGATGATCCCTCTCTTTCTCTCTCTCACTGCCCACAGGGTAAATGATGGTCTCGCTCACTGCCCACAAGACATATGTTCTCTCTCTCTCTCACTGCCCACAGGATATATGATGGTGTCTCTCTCTCTCTCTCTCTCTCTCTCTCTCTCACTGCCCACTAGGTATATGATGGTCCCTCTCTCTCACTGCCCACAGGGTATATGATGGTCTCTCTCTCTCACTGCCCACTAGGTATATGACGGTCTCTCTTTCTCACTGCCCACAGGGTATATGATCGTGTCTCTCTCACTGCCCACAGGGTATAAGATGGTCTCTCTCTCTCTCTTTCTCTCTCACTCTGCCCACAGGGTATACGATGGTCTCTCTCACTGCCCACAGGATATATGATGTTTCTCTCTCTCACTGCCCACAGGTTATATGATGCTCTCTCACTGTCCACAGGGTATGTTATTGTCTCTCTCTCTCACACTGCCCACAGGGTATATGATGGTCTCTCTCTTACTGCCCACAGGGTATATGATGGTCTCTCTCTCTCACTGTCCACAGGGTATGTTATTGTCTCTCTCTCTCTCTCACTGTCCACAGGGTATGTGATGGTCTCTCTCTCTCTCTCACTGCCCACAGGGTATATGATGGTCTCTCTCTCTCTCTCACTCTGCCCACAGGGTATGTGATGGTCTCTCTCTCTCACTGCCCACAGGGTATATGATGGCCTCTCTCTCACACTGCCCACAGGGTACATGATGGTCTCTCTCTCTCACTGCCCACAGGGTACATGATGGTCTCTCTCTCTCTCTCTCTCACTGCCCACAGGGTATATGATGGTCTCTCTCTCTCTCACTCTGCCCACAGGGTATATGATGGTCTCTCTCTCTCACTGCCCACAGGGTATATGATGGCCTCTCTCTCACACTGCCCACAGGGTACATGATGGTCTCTCTCTCTCTCACTGCCCACAGGGTACATGATGGTCTCTCTCTCTCTCTCTCTCACTGCCCACAGGGTACATGATGGTCTCTCTCTCTCTCACTGCCCACAGGGTACATGATGGTCTCTCTCTCTCTCACTGCCCACAGGGTACATGATGGTCTCTCTCTCTCTCTCTCACTGCCCACAGGGTACATGATGGTCTCTCTCTCTCTCTCTCACTGCCCACAGGGTACATGATGGTCCATGTGAATCAGAGTGGCCCGTTGCGATGTAGCCTATGCCCGTTTGTGAGTGACCACTGGGATTGCCTGCAGGAACACCAGAGAACTCACAAGGAACTGCGCTGCATCCAGGACACGCTGGGGAGCGGACCGCCGGGTGCACAGGAGGATCCCGTTATGTCAGGGCTGCCTGGTGTGCCCGGGACGGGGGTGGAGGGGGGAGAGGCACCGCACGAGGTGGGAGGGGGTGCGGGTGAGGCCGGAGCAGCGGACGACGAGATCCTGGCCCTGGGCAAGATCATCGGGACAATCGGGGAGTATGTGAACGGGAGTGCGGGCACGGGCACAGAGGGGGAGATCGAGTACTGCGGCACGAGTTACCGGTCAGTGCTGGAGCCCGGGGGTCAGGCCGGAGACCAGGTGGAGGTGGGGCAGGGGATCAGAGACTGGGGGTGCCCGGATAGGGCCACGGTGGTGAACGGTGTGGAGACGTCGGGCAGGAACGCCTGGAGGAGGAGGAGGAGGGCAGTGCCAACAGCCAGCCCCACCCAGGCACCGTGCAGTGGCCTGGAGGGAGTCACCAGGCCAGGCCCGGCCAGGCATGGACCAGTCAAGAGGCTGCGCTGCGGGCAGTGCCGGTTCACTTGTCACAATAAGGAACGACTGAGGCGGCACACACTGACACACAGCAGGAGACGGATACCAGAGACCGGAGAGAGGGCACAGAACCCTGCACTGGACACCCAGCCTGAGACCACCCCGGGTGGGGCAGCCGGTCAGTTATACCGCTGCGCTGACCCTCCACAGCGCCCGCTCCCGCTGCGCTGACCCTCCCACAGCGCCCGCTCCTGCTGCACTGACCCTCCCACAGCGCCCGCTCCCTCAGCTCTGACCCTCCCACAGCACCCGCTCCCTCAGCACTGACCCTCCCACAGCACCCACTCCCTCAGCACTGACCCTCCCACAGCACCCGCTCCCTCAGCACTGACCCTCCCACAGCACCCACTCCCTCAGCACTGACCCTCCCTCAGCACTGACCCTCCCACAGCACCCATTCCCTCAGCATTGACCCTCCCACAGCACCCACTCCCTCAGCGTTGACCCTCCCACAGCACCCGCTCCCTCAGCACTGACCCTCCCACAACGCCAGCTCCCACAGCACCCGCTCCCTCAGCGCTGACCCTCCCACAGCACCCACTCCCTCAGCACTGACCCTCCCACAGCGCCCGCTCCCTCAGCACAGACCCTCCCACAGCGCCCGCTCCCTCAGCACTGACCCTCACACAGCACCCACGCCCTCAGCACTGACCCTCCCACAGCACCCACTCCCTCAGCGCTGACCCTCCCACAGCACCCACTCCCTCAGCGCTGACCCTCCCTCAACGCCCACTCCCTCAGCGCTGACCCTCCCTCAACGCCCACTCCCTCAACGCTGACCCTCCCACAGCGCCCGCTCCCTCAGCACTGACCCTCCCACAGCACCCACTCCCTCAGCACTGACCCTCCCTCAGCACTGACCCTCCCACAGCGCCCGCTCCCTCAGCACAGACCCTCCCACAGTGCCCGCTCCCTCAGCACTGACCCTCACACAGCACCTACGCCCTCAGCACTGACCCTCCCACAGCACCCGCTCCCTCAGCACTGACCCTCCCACAGCACCCGCTCCCTCAGCACTGACCCTCCCACAGCACCCGCTCCCTCAGCACTGACCCTCACACAGCACCCGCTCCCTCAGCACTGACCCTCCCACAGCACCCATTCCCTCAACGCTGACCCTCCCACAGCACCCGCTCCCTCAGCGCTGACCCTCCCACAGCGCCCACTCCCTCAGTGCTGACCCTCTAATACATACTACTTGCTCTTAGCTGTGAATATATGTGAGCTCTAACTATTTGCCTGTCTCTCTCTCTCTCCCTCTCTCCCCCTCTCTCCCTCCCTCCCTGTATTACTCCACTCCCCTCCCCACGGCCCTGCAGTGCCCAGTCCTCACCTGGCTGTTCCAGAGGTTATTTCGTGCCCTGTGACCCAGCCCGTTTGCCCGGTCCCAGAGACGGCTGTGGTAGGGAGTGAGAGGACAGTGTCGGTTCAGGAAGAGCGCCTCCTGCTGGAGAAGGAGAGGCTGCAGTTTGAGAAGGAGAAATGGAAAGTTGAGCAAGGACTGCTCGCTCTCCAGCAGCGCAAGCTTCAACTTCAGGTCCTTCTACTGGAGCGACAGCTCAACATCATCCCTAAGACCTCGCCCCCGACATGACAGTCTGACAGACCCCTCCCCCTCCCCCTCCGCCAGCCTCCACCCCAACTCCCCCAGACCCAACATTCTCCCAAAACCCAACTCCTACTCCCCCAGGCCCAACTCCATCCCAAGGCACGCCCTTTCCCACTCTCCCTGATCCCCTTACCCGGAATCCGCACTCCATAACCCCTTCCTATTCCCCGCTCCCCAACCCTTCTCCCCCATCCCATCGCCCCCCCATCTCCCCCATCCCATCACCCCCCATTCCCCACTTTCCCATTCCCCACTCCCCAACCCTCCCCCATCTCCCCCATCCCATCGCCCCCCAACCCTCCCCCCCCATCTCCCCCAACCCTCCCCCCATCTCCCCCATCCCATCACCGCCCATTCCCCACTTTCCCATTCTCCGCTCCCCAACCCTCCCCCCATCTCCCCATCCCATCGCCCCCCAACCCTCCCCCCATCTCCCCCATCCCATCGCCCCCCAACCCTCCCCCCCATCTCCATCCCATCGCCCCCCCATTCCCCACTTTCCCATTCCCCGCTCCCCAACCCTCCCCCCATCGCCCCCCACCCTCCCCCCCATCTCCCCAACCCTCCCCCCATCTCCCCCATCCCATCGCCCCCCGACCTCCCCCATCCCATCGCCCCCCAACCCTCCCCCCCCATCTCCCCCATCCTATCGCCCCCCATTCCCCACTTTCCCATTCCCCGTTCCCCAACCCTCCCCCCATCGCCCCCCAACCCTCCCCCCATCTCCCCCATCCCATCGCCCCCACTTCCCCATTCCCTACTTCCCATTCCCCGATCCCCAACCCTTCCCCATCTCCCCCATCCCATCGCCCCCACTTCCCCATTCCCCGCTCCCCAACCCTTCCCCCCCCATCTCCCCCACCCCGTCGCCCCCACTTCCTCATTCCCGGCTTCCCCCACTTCCCCATTCCCTGCTCCCCAACCCTTCCCCCCAACTCCCCCATCCCATTGCCCCCCATTCCCCACTTCCCCATTCCCCGCTCCCCAACCCTTCCCCCCATCTCCCCCATCCCGTCTCCCCCACTTGCCCGTTCCCTGCTCCCCAACCCTTCCCCCCCATCTCCCCCCACTTCCCCGTTCCCTGCTCCCCAACCCTTCCCCCCAGTTCCCCATTCCCCACTCCCCAACCCTTCCCCCCCCAATCTCCCCCACCTCCCCATTCCCCGCTCCCCAACCCTTCCCCCCCCCCGTCTCCCCAACCCTTCCCCCCCCGTCTCCCCCACTTCCCCATTCCCCAACCCTTCCCCCATCTCCCCCACTTCCCCATTCCCCCGTCTCCCCCACTTCCCCATTCCCCAACTCTTTCCCCCGTCTCCCCCAGTTCCCCATTCCCCGCTCCCCAACCCTTCCCCCCCATCTCCCCCACCCCGTCTCCCCCACCCAGTCTCCCCCACTTCCCCATTCCCTGCTCCCCAACCCTCCCCCCCATCTCCCCCACTTCCCCATTCCCTGCTCCCCAACCCTTCCCCCCCCCCCCCCCACTTCCCCAGTCCCCGCTCCCCAACCCTTCCACGTCTCCTCCAGTTCCCCATTCCCCGCTCCCCAACCCTTCCCCGTCTCCCCCAGTTCCCCATTCCCCGCTCCCCAACCCTTCCCCGTCTCCCCCAGTTCCCCATTCCCCGCTCCCCAACCTTTCCCCCGTCTCCCCCAGTTCCCCATTCCCCGCTCCCCAACCTTTCCCCCGTCTCCCCCAGTTCCCCATTCCCCGCTCCCCAACCCTTCCCCCCCAACCCTTCCCCCCCATCTCCACCACCCCGTCTCCCCCACTTCCCCATTCCCTATTCCCCAACCCTCCCCGGCACTCCCCCATCCCAAACTCCAACCCCCACTCCCCCCTCCCCAACTCCGTCTCCCCCACCCCATCCCCACCCAGTATCCCCGCACCCACCACCACCATACCATATCCACCGACCCCCCCCTCCTCCACCCCACACCCTCTCCTCCCTTCCCCTCCTCCTCTCAACACTTCCCCATTCCCAAACCCTTTGCTATTCCCCTCCCCACACCCTGCCCCTCAATACCTCATGACAGTCCACCCCTTCCCCCCCTCCATATCTTCATCTCTCCTGACCCCCTCCACGATCTCCCCTCGCGCCCCCCCCCCCCGATGCTCCCACACCTTACGTCTGTTCCTCCCCCATTCTCTCCATTTCTCCATAGTTATACCACCTACTTCTCCCCTACCCCACTAAAACAATCTCCCCCACTGGGGAGCGACCCCCCCACCCTCCCAGGGAAAGGTCTGAGTGGTGGAGGAAGAGTCTGTGTGTGAGAGGTATCTGTGTGTGTGTGTGTGTGCGTGTCTGAGAGGTGTCTGTGTGTGAACTTGCGTATCTGTGTGTGTGTGCGCGAGTGTGATATAGAGAGTGTATGTATGAGAGAGGGTGTATGTGTGTGTGTGAGGGAGTCTGTGTGAGAGAGTGTGTGTGAGATATAGTGTGAGAGAATTTGAGAGAGGGTGTGAGAGTGTGTGTGGGAGGGAGGTTTGTGTGTGTGAGGGGGGGGTTTGTGTGTGTGAGAGAGGGGGGTTTGTGTGTGTGAGAGGGAGGGTTTGTGTGTGAGAGGGAGGGTTTGTGTGTGTGTGAGAGAGGGGGGGGTTTGTGTGTGAGAGGGAGGGTTTGTGTGTGTATGAGAGAGGGGGGTTTGTGTGTGTATGAGAGGGGGGTTTGTGTGTGTGAGAGAGAGGGGGGGTTTGTGTGTGTGTGTGAGAGAGGTGGGGGTTGTGTATGTGTGAGTGAGAGAGGGGGGGGTTTGTGTGTGAGTGAGAGAGGGGGGGGTTTGTGTGTGAGTGAGAGAGGGGGGGGTTTGTGTGTGAGTGAGAGAGGGGGGGGTTTGTGTGTGAGTGAGAGGGGGGGGGGTTTGTGTGTGTGTGAGAGAGGGGGGGGTTTGTGTGTGTGTGAGAGAGAGGGGGGTTGTGTGTGAGAGAGAGGGGGGTTGTGTGTGAGAGAGAGGGGGGGTTGTGTGTGAGAGAGAGGGGGGGTTGTGTGTGAGAGAGGGGGGGTTGTGTGTGAGAGAGGGGGGGTTTGTGTGTGTGTGAGAGAGGGGGGGTTTGTGTGTGTGTGTGTGTGTGTGAGGGGGGGGGTTTGTGTGTGAGAGGGGGGTTTCTGAGTGTGTGAGAGAGGGGGGTTTGTGTGTGTGTGAGTGGGGGGGGGTTTGTGTGTGAGTGAGAGAGGGGGGGTTTGTGTGTGTGTGAGAGAGAGGGGGGTTGTGTGTGAGAGAGAGGGGGGGTTGTGTGTGTGAGAGGGGGGGGTTGTGTGTGTGAGAG
Organism: Chiloscyllium plagiosum; assembly: GCF_037043375.1. Classification (NCBI taxonomy): domain Eukaryota; kingdom Metazoa; phylum Chordata; class Chondrichthyes; order Orectolobiformes; family Hemiscylliidae; genus Chiloscyllium; species Chiloscyllium plagiosum. The sequence continues at coordinate 15,252 of NW_028270263.1, read as the reverse complement.
AGGGGGGGGATGTGTGTGAGAGAGGGGGGGTTGTGTGTGAGAGAGGGGGGGTTGTGTGTGAGAGAGGGGGGGTTGTGTGTGAGAGAGGGGGGGTTTGTGTGTGTGTGAGAGAGGGGGGGTTTGTGTGTGTGTGTGTGTGAGGGGGGGGTTTGTGTGTGAGAGGGGGGTTTCTGAGTGTGTGAGAGAGGGGGGTTTGTGTGTGTGTGTGAGGGGGGATTTGTGTGTGTGTGTGAGTGGGGGGGGGGTTTGTGTGTGTGTGAGAGGGGGGGGGGTTGTGTGTGTGTGAGAGGGGGGGGTTGTGTGTGTGTGTGTGTGAGGGAGGGGTTTGTGTGAGTGAGAGGGGGGGGTTTGTGTGAGTGAGAGAGAGGGGGTTTGTGTGTGTGAGGGGGGGTTTGTGTGTGTGTGTGAGTGAGGGGGGGTTTGTGTGTGTGTGAGTGAGGGGGGGTTTGTGTGTGTGTGAGAGGGTTTGTGTGTGAGTGAGGGGGTTTGTGTGTGTGAGTGAGGGGGTTTGTATGTGTGAGAGAGGGGGGGTTTGTGTGTGTGTGTGTGAGAGGGGGGGTTTGTGTGTGTGTGAGAGGGGGGGTTTGTGTGTGTGAGAGAGGGGGGGTTTTGTGTGTGTGAGAGGGGGGGTTTGTGTGTGTGTGAGAGGGGGGGGTTTGTGTGTGTGAGAGGAGGTTTGTGTGAGTGAGGGGGTTTGTGTGTGTGAGTGAGGGGGTTTGTGTGTGAGAGGAGGTTTGTGTGTGTGAGTGAGGGGGTTTGTGTGTGTGAGTGAGGGGGGTTTGTGTGTGAGAGGGGGGGTTTGTGTGTGAGAGGGGGGGTTTGTGTGTGTGAGAGGGGGGGTTTGTGTGTGTGAGAGGGGGGGTTTGTGTGTGTGAGAGGGGGGGTTTGTGTGTGTGAGAGGGGGGTTTGTGTGTGTGAGAGGGGGGGGTTGTGTGTGGTGTGAGTGAGGGGGTTTGTGTGTGAGAGAGAGATGGGGTTTGTGTGTGAGAGGGGGGGTTTGTGTGTGTGAGTGATGGGGTTTGTGTGTGTGAGTGATGGGGTTTGTGTGTGAGAGAGGAGGTTTGTGTGTGAGAGAGAGATGGGGTTTGTGTGTGAGAGGGGGGGTTTGTGTGTGTGTGAGCGAGTCTGTATGTATGTGAGGGTGTGTGTGAAGAGTTTTGTCAGTGTGTGTCTGTGTGTGGGGGGCATGTGAGAGAGTGGGTGTGAGATGCATGAGTGTGTGTGTGTGTGTGTGTGTGCGCGTGTGAGAGGTTGAGTGAGTTTGTGGGGAGCCACCACCCCACCCCACCCCTCCACTCCACCCCTCCACTCCACCCCACCCCGCCCCCATCACCCCGCCCCCATCACCCCGCCCCCATCACCCCGACCCCATCACCCCCACCCCCATCACCCCACCCCCCATCACCCCGCACCCCTGCCACCCCACCACCCCACCCCACCCCTCCACTCCACCCCTCCACTCCACCCCACCCCGCCCCCATCACCCCCGCCCCCATCACCCCGCCCCCCATCACCCCGCCCCCCATCACCCCGCACCCCTGCCACCCCACCACCCCACCCCACCCCTCCACTCCACCCCTCCACTCCACCCCACCCCGCCCCCATCACCCCACCCCCCATCACCCCGCCCCTCCATCACCCCGCCCCTCCATCACCCCGCCCCTCCATCACCCCGCATCCCTGCCACCCCGCCACCCCTCCACCCCTCCACTCCACCCCTCCACTCCACCCCTCCCTCGACCCCTCCCCTCCACTCCACCCCTCCACCCCACCCCCATCACCCCGCCCCTCCATCACCCCGCCCCTCCATCACCCCGCCCCTCCATCACCCCGCCCCTCCATCACCCCGCCCCTCCATCACCCCGCCCCTCCATCACCCCGCCCCTCCATCACCCCGCCCCTCCATCACCCCGCCCCTCCATCACCCCGCCCCTCCATCACCCCGCCCCTCCATCACCCCGCCCCTCCATCACCCCGCCCCTCCATCACCCCGCATCCCTGCCACCCCGCCACCCCTCCACCCCTCCACTCCACCCTTCCCCTCCACCCCTCCCTCGACCCCTCCCCTCCACTCCACCCCTCCACCCCACCCCCATCACCCCGCCCCTCCATCACCCCGCCCCTCCATCACCCCGCCCCTCCATCACCCCGCCCCTCCATCACCCCGCCCCTCCATCACCCCGCCCCTCCATCACCCCGCCCCTCCATCACCCCGCCCCTCCATCACCCCGCCCCTCCATCACCCCGCCCCTCCATCACCCCGCCCCTCCATCACCCCGCCCCTCCATCACCCCGCCCCTCCATCACCCCGCCCCCCCATCACCCGCCCCCCCATCACCCCGCCCCCCCATCACCCCGCCCCCCCATCACCCCGCCCCCCCCATCACCCCGCCCCCCCATCACCCCGCCCCCCATCACCCCGCCCCTCCATCACCCCGCCCCTCCATCACCCCGCCCCTCCATCACCCCGCCCCTCCATCACCCCGCACCCCTGCCACCCCGCCACCCCTCCACCCCGCCACCCCTCCACCCCGCCTCCACTCCACCCCTCCACTCCACCCCTCCACTCCACCCCTCCACTCCACCCCTCCCTCGACCCCTCACTCCACTCCGCCCCTCCATCACTCCGCCCCCCCATCACTCCGCCCCCCGCCCCCCCCATCACCCCGCCCCCCCATCACCCCGCCCCCCCCCACATCACCCCGCCCCCCCCATCACCCCGCCCCCCATCACCCCGCCCCCCCATCACCCCGCCCCCCCATCACCCCGCCCCCCCATCACCCCGCCCCCCCATCACCCCGCCCCCCATCACCCCGCCCCCCCATCACCCCGCGCCCCCATCACCCCGCCCCCCCATCACCCCTCCACCCCTCCACCCCACCCCCATCACCCCGCCCCCCATCACCCCGCCCCCCCCATCACCCCGCCCCCCATCACCCCGCCCCCCATCACCCCGCCCCCCCCATCACCCCGCGCCCCCATCACCCCGCCCCCCCATCACCCCTCCACCCCATCACCCCTCCACCCCTCCACCCCACCCCCATCACCCCGCCCCCCCCATCACCCTGCCCCCCCATCACCCTGCCCCCCATCACCCCGCCCCCCCATCACCCCGCCCCCCCATCACCCCCGCCCCCCCATCACCCCGCCCCCCCATCACCCCGCCCCCCCCATCACCCCGCCCCCCCATCACCCGCCCCCCCCATCACCCCGCCCCCCCATCACCCCGCGCCCCCATCACCCCGCCCCCCCATCACCCCTCCACCCCATCACCCCTCCACCCCTCCACCCCACCCCCATCACCCCGCCCCCCCATCACCCTGCCCCCCCATCACCCCGCCCCCCCATCACCCCGCCCCCCCATCACCCCGCCCCCCCATCACCCCGCCCCCCCATCACCCCGCCCCCCATCACCCCGCCCCCCCATCACCCGGCCCCCTCCATCACCCACCCCGCCCCCCCCTCCACCCCTCCACCCCTCCACCCCTCCACCCCACCACCCCACCACCCCTCCACCCCTCCACCCCACCACCCCACCACCACTCCACCCCACCACCACACAGAGAAAACCCACTGTGGGACACAGAAACATCGCTCAATACTTTTGTACAGACAATTTTTTTTAAAAAAGCAGGAACTCCCTTCTCTTCTCTCTCTCTCTCTCTCTCTCTCTGATAGTGCACTCTGTACATTAAATATTAAAAAATAAAGACAAACTGACTGTTACTGTAGAAACTGCACCCTTAGCGACCACCTGGTATCTTTCTGCACTGGTTAAACCCACTCAATGAAATCCACAGCCAGGGCTCGAGGAGTTAACCCTGAACAGTGCATGGAGAGGCACTTTGGAAGATTTAACAAGACAAGGCATTACCCCATGCAAGGTAGGGCACTGGGAAGGTCCTGGCAGACAGAGGGAAGTCCCTGCACAGTTCCCTGAAAGTGGCATGGCAGGTTCATGACAAGGGAATACAGGACAGAGGCTGCTGTATGACCATGCCGACTTGAGGGAGCAGAAATGAGGCCATTCAGCCCATCGATTCTGCTACACCAGTCAGTCATGGCTGATTAGTGTCTCAAGATCAGAGTGGTGCTGGAGAAGCACGGCAGGCCAGGCAGCATCCCAGGGGCAGGAAAATCAAATTCCTGATGAAGGGCTTTTGCCTGAAACGTCGACTGTCCTGCTCTCGGATGCTGCCTGACCTGCTGTGCTTCTCCAGCACCACTCTGATCTCCAGCATCTGCAGTCCTCACTTCTGCCCCTGATAAGTTTGTGACACACAGAGATAGGGAGGGGCTGGAGGGGGTGACATACACAGAGATAGGGAGGGGGTGACATACACAGAGATGTGGAGGGGGTGGCACACACAGAGATAGGGAGAGGGTTTAGGGGGCTGGAGGGGGTGACACAGAGATAGGGTGGGGATGGCACACACACATAGTGTGGGGGTGTAGGGGGGTGACACGCAGAGAAAGGGTGGGGGTGTAGGTGGGTGACACGCAGAGATAGGGTGGGGGCCGAAGGGAGTGACACACACAGGGTGGGGATGGAGGGGGGGTGACCCACAAAGATAGGTAGGGGGTAACACACCCAGAGATAGGGAGGGGGTGAAGGTGGCTGGGGGGGGGGTGACACACAGTGATAGGGAGGGGATGACACAGAGATAGGGAGGGGGGTGTAGGTGTTGGAGGGGGGTAACACACAGAGATAGGTAGGGGGTAACACACCCAGACATAGGGAGGGGGTGACACAGAAGTAGCAAATGGGTGTTGGGGCTGCTGGAGGTGATACAGAGTTGTGGTTGTAGATACAGGATGGTTCCAGGCATTGGGTGCTGATTGGGAGGGATTAGGTATTGATTGTGAATTATTGGGCATTGATTGGGCGGGATTGGGTGTTGATTGCGAGGGATTGGGCGCTGATGGGGGAGGGATTGGGCGCTGATGGGGAGGGATTGGGCGCTGATGGGGAGGGATTGGGTGCTGGTTTTGAGGGATTGGGTATTGATTGGGAGCTGATTGAGCATTGATTGGGAGGGATTGGGACTGGGTGCTGATTGCGAGGGATTGGGCGCTGATTGCGAGGGATTGGGCGTTGATTGCGAGGGATTGGGTGTTGGTTGCGAGGGATTGGGTGTTGATTGGGAGCTGATTGAGCGTTGATTGGGAGGGATTCGGTGCTGATTGGGAGGGATTGGGCGCTGATTGGGAGGGATTGGGCGCTGATTGGGAGGGATTGGGCGCTGATTGGGAGGGATTGGGCGCTGATTGGGGGGATTGGGCATTGACTGGGAGGTATTGGGCATTGATTTGGTGCTGACTGGGGGAGTGGGTGCAGATTCGTGGCATTGTGTGTTGATTGGGAGGGATTGGGTGTTGATTGGGAGGGATTGGGTGTTGATTGGGAGGGATTGGGTGTTGATTGGGAGGGATTGGGTGTTGATTGCGAGGGATTGGGCATTGGTTGGAGGGATTGGGTGCTGATTGCGAGGGATTGGGTGCTGATTGCGAGGGATTGGGCGCTGATTGGGAGGGATTGGGCGCTGATTGGGAGGGATTGGGCGCTGATTGGGAGGGATTGGGCGCTGATTGGGAGGGATTGGGCGCTGATTGGGAGGGATTGGGTGGTGATTGGGGGATTGGGTGCTGGTTGGGAGGGATTGGATGTTGATTGGGTGCTGGTTGGGAGGGTTTGGGTGCTGGTTGGGAGGGATTGGGTGTTGATTGGGAGGGATTGGGTGTTGATTGCGAGGGATTGGGCATTGGTTGGAGGGATTGGGCATTGATTGGGGGGAATTGGGCGGGATTGGGTGTTGATTGGGGAGGATTGGGGGTTGATTGGGAGGGATTGGGTGTTGATTGGGAGGGATTGGGCATTGATTGGGAGGGATTGGGTGCTGATTGCGAGGGATTGGGTGCTGATTGCGAGGGATTGGATGCTGATTGCGAGGGATTGGGTGCTGATTGCGAGGGATTGGGTGCTGATTGCGAGGGATTGGGTGCTGATTGTGAGGGATTGGGTGCTGATTGCGAGGGATTGGGCGCTGATTGGGAGGGATTGGATGTTGATTGGGAGGGATTGGATGTTGCATTGGGAGGGATTGGGTGGTGATTGGGGGATTGGGTGCTGGTTGGGAGGGATTGGGTGCTGATTGCGAGGGATTGGGTGCTGGTTGGGAGGGTTTGGGTGCTGGTTGGGAGGGTTTGGGTGCTGGTTGGGAGGGATTGGGTGTTGCGAGGGATTGGGTGCTGATTGGGAGGGATTGGGTGCTGATTGGGAGGGATTGGGCGCTGAATGCGAGGGATTGGGCGCTGAATGCGAGGGATTGGGCGCTGAATGCGAGGGATTGGGCGCTGAATGCGAGGGATTGGGCGCTGAATGCGAGGGATTGGGCGCTGAATGCGAGGGATTGGGCGCTGAATGCGAGGGATTGGGCGCTGAATGCGAGGGATTGGGCGCTGAATGCGAGGGATTGGGCGCTGAATGCGAGGGATTGGGCGCTGAATGCGAGGGATTGGGCGCTGAATGCGAGGGATTGGGCGCTGAATGCGAGGGATTGGGCGCTGAATGCGAGGGATTGGGCGCTGAATGCGAGGGATTGGGCGCTGAATGCGAGGGATTGGGCGCTGAATGCGAGGGATTGGGCGCTGAATGCGAGGGATTGGGCGCTGAATGCGAGGGATTGGGCGCTGAATGCGAGGGATTGGGCGCTGAATGCGAGGGATTGGGCGCTGAATGCGAGGGATTGGGCGCTGAATGCGAGGGATTGGGCGCTGAATGCGAGGGATTGGGCGCTGAATGCGAGGGATTGGGCGCTGAATGCGAGGGATTGGGCGCTGAATGCGAGGGATTGGGCGCTGAATGCGAGGGATTGGGCGCTGAATGCGAGGGATTGGGCGCTGAATGCGAGGGATTGGGCGCTGAATGCGAGGGATTGGGCGCTGAATGCGAGGGATTGGGCGCTGATTGCGAGGGATTGGGCGCTGATTGCGAGGGATTGGATGTTGATTGGGAGGGATTGGGTGCTGATTGGGAGGGATTGGGTGGTGATTGGGGGATTGGGTGCTGGTTGCGAGGGATTGGGTGCTGAATGCGAGGGATTGGGTGCTGATTGCGAGGGATTGGGCACTGAATGCGAGGGATTGGGTGTTGATTGGGGAGGATTGGGCATTGATTGGGAGGGATTGGGTGCTGATTGGGAGGGATTGGGCGTTGATTGCGAGGGGATTGGGCGCTGATTGCGAAGGTTTGGACGTTGATTGGGAGGGATTGGGTGTTGATTGGGCGCTGATTGGGAGGGATTGGGTGCTGATTGGGGGATTGTGCATTGATTGGGAGGGATTGGGTGCTGATTGTGAGGGATTGGGTGGTGATTGGGGGATTGGGTGCTGGTTGGGAGGGATGGATGTTGATTGGGAGGGATTGGGTGGTGATTGGTGGATTGGGTGCTGGTTGGGAGGGTTTGGGTGCTGGTTGGGAGGGATTGGGTGTTGATTGCGAGGGATTGGGCATTGGTTGGAGGGATTGGGCATTGATTGGGGGGGAATTGGGCGTTGATTGGGAGGGATTGGGCATTGATTGGGAGGGATTGGGACTGGGTGGGATTGGGATTCGGTGCTGATTGGGAGGGATTGGGCCCTGATTGGGAGGGATTGGATGCTGATTGGGAGGGATTGGGCATTGATTGCGAGGGATTGGGTGCTGATTGCGAGGGATTGGGTGCTGATTGCGAGCGATTGGGTGCTGATTGCGAGGGATTGGGTGCTGATTGCGAGGGATTGGGCGCTGATTGGGAGGGATTGGATGTTGATTGGGAGGGATTGGGTGGTGATTGGGGGATTGGGTGCTGGTTGGGAGGGATTGGATGTTGATTGGGAGGGATTGGGGTGGTGATTGGGGGATTGGGTGCTGGTTGGGAGGGATTGGGTGCTGATTGCGAGGGATTGGGTGCTGGTTGGGAGGGTTTGGGTGCTGGTTGGGAGGGATTGGGTGTTGCGAGGGATTGGGTGCTGATTGGGAGGGATTGGGTGCTGAATGCGAGGGATTGGGCGCTGAATGCGAGGGATTGGGCGCTGAATGAGAGGGATTGGGCGCTGAATGCGAGGGATTGGGCGCTGAATGCGAGGGATTGGGCGCTGAATGCGAGGGATTGGGCGCTGAATGCGAGGGATTGGGCGCTGAATGCGAGGGATTGGGCGCTGAATGCGAGGGATTGGGCGCTGAATGCGAGGGATTGGGCGCTGAATGCGAGGGATTGGGCGCTGAATGCGAGGGATTGGGCGCTGATTGCGAGGGATTGGATGTTGATTGGGAGGGATTGGGTGCTGATTGGGAGGGATTGGATGTTGATTGGGAGGGATTGGGTGGTGATTGGGGGATTGGGTGCTGGTTGGGTGGGTTTGGGTGCTGGTTGCGAGGGATTGGGTGCTGAAATGCGAGGGATTGGGTGCTGATTGCGAGGGATTGGGGGGAATTGGGCGGGATTGGATGTTGATTGGGAGGGATTGGGTGGTGATTGGGGGATTGGGTGCTGGTTGGGAGGGATTGGATGTTGATTGGGAGGGATTGGGTGGTGATTGGGGGATTGGGTGCTGGTTGGGAGGGATTGGGTGCTGATTGCGAGGGATTGGGTGCTGGTTGGGAGGGTTTGGGTGCTGGTTGGGAGGGATTGGGTGTTGCGAGGGATTGGGTGCTGATTGCGAGGGATTGGGCGCTGAATGCGAGGGATTGGGCGCTGAATGCGAGGGATTGGGCGCTGAATGCGAGGGATTGGGCGCTGAATGCGAGGGATTGGGTGCTGAATGCGAGGGATTGGGCGCTGAATGCGAGGGATTGGGCGCTGAATGCGAGGGATTGGGCGCTGAATGCGAGGGATTGGGCGCTGAATGCGAGGGATTGGGCGCTGAATGCGAGGGATTGGGCGCTGAATGCGAGGGATTGGGCGCTGAATGCGAGGGATTGGGCGCTGAATGCGAGGGATTGGGCGCTGAATGCGAGGGATTGGGCGCTGAATGCGAGGGATTGGGCGCTGAATGCGAGGGATTGGGCGCTGATTGCGAGGGATTGGGCGCTGATTGCGAGGGATTGGATGTTGATTGGGAGGGATTGGGTGCTGATTGGGAGGGATTGGATGTTGATTGGGAGGGATTGGGTGGTGATTGGGGGATTGGGTGCTGGTTGGGTGGGTTTGGGTGCTGGTTGCGAGGGATTGGGTGCTGAATGCGAGGGATTGGGTGCTGATTGCGAGGGATTGGGGGGAATTGGGCGGGATTGGGTGTTGATTGGGGAGGATTGGGCATTGATTGGGAGGGATTGGGCGTTGATTGCGAGGGATTGGGTGCTGATTGGGAGGGTTTGGACATTGGGAGGGATTGGGTGCTGATTGTGAGGGATTGGGCGCTGATTGGGGGGGATTGGGCGCTGATTGGGGTATTGGGTGTTGATTGGGAGGGATTGGGCATTGATTGCGAGGGATTGGGGGGGATTGGGCGCTGATTGGGAGGGATTGGGTGCTGATTGCGAGGGATTGGGCGCTGATTGGGAACGGATTGGGTGTTGATTGCGGGGGATTGGGTGTTGATTGGGAGGGGATTGGGTGGTGATTGGGAGGGATTGGGCGTTGATTGGGAGGGGATTGGGCGTTGATTGGGAGGGATTGGGCGCTGATTGGGAGGGATTGGGCGCTGATTGGGAGGGATTGGGCGCTGATTGGGAGGGATTGGGCGCTGATTGGGAGGGGATTGGGTGACTTCAGCGGCCCTCCGCCCCCCTCAACCCAAGACAGGGCTTTGGCCTGGCAGCTCTGAGCAGGCTCCCCAGCTGATCAGCACCCTCTATCTCCCGTGGTTTGAGCTGCGGGTGGGGGGGGGGGGGGGGGGGTGGCAGTGCATTTGATCTTTGGTATTCTTGCATTATTCCTGATCGGACCGTACCCTGGTCCCTCCCTCAGCAAGCATTCAGGATCGGGGGTGGGTCACAGCATCGGTGTCGTCTCAGCCCCTGGGGAGAGTGAGGGGGAGATGTACCCTTCTCTCAGAGTTGGTGGGGGGAGATGCGATTTTACACCGATTGTGAAAACAAAGTTCAGGCCGTTCAGCCCGTCAGGCCTGCCCCCTCCCCTCAGTTCTGGGAGGGTGTCTGCATTTGTATCAGGGTGGAGGCATTTCGGAGCTTTCTCTCCCATCCCTTCAGTCTCAGCCTCTGCTCAGTGACCAATCACTGCCCTGCAGTTTGGAAGTTGGGGGGGGGGGGGGGGGGTGTTTGTGTCCCCTCCTGAGGGGGCACTGTGTTCACGTGTCTCCTCAAAGTCACCAACACTTTTTGCATTTCTCCAAAACCTTTTAACAGCAGAAGCAGCTCAGCTCCTTTGTGATCCCAAACATTATTGACTGGAGTATGATGTAGATGGAGTCCGCAATGTGGAAGGCTTGCGGAATAATTGCTCAGGACAGAAAAGGGAGGAGGGGCAGCCCTGTTAATCATTTGAGGGTTTAAAAAGCAGAACAGGTTTGAGTACTGGCAAATAGATTTGAATTGAATTGAGTTGAATTTATTTTCCGAGGCACAGTGAAAAGCTTTGTCTTGCAAGCAATACAGGCAGATCCCAGAGTTTAAGTAGCATAGATAGTAAATAATAGGCAAAAAACAAAACACAGGTACAGGTGAATGTTAAGAGTTTGTGAGTCTATTCAGTATTCTAACAACAGTAGGGTAGAAACTGTTGCAAAACCGGCTGGTGCGTGTGTTCTGTACCTTCTCCCCGATGGTAGAGGTTGGGATGGGTCTTTGAGAATGCTGGCGGCCGGTAGATGGATTCTATAGATGAGAGGTTGGCCTTTGTGATTGTCCGGGCCGAGTTCACCACTCTCTGTAACCGTCTCCGATCTTGAATGGTACAGTTGCCGTACCAGGTGGTGACACATCCAGACAGAATGCTCTCGGTGCCATACCTATAAAAGTTGGCAAGGGTATTCGCCGTCATGCCAAATTTCCTCAGCTGCCTGAGGAAGAGGAGACGTTGTTGGGCCTTTGTAACCAGTGCGTCCACATGAAGAGTCCAAGAAAGCTTGTTGTGGATGACCCACTCCCAGGAGCTTGACATGGATCTGTTGGTCCGATAGGCAAATTGGGGTGGATCAAGAGTAGTGGGGAGGCTCGGAGTTGATTAACACGTTGACCAGCCTTTCAAAGCACTTCATGACCACTGAAATCTGGCAAGGGAGACGTTAATACAGCTGTCATGACAGATGTTTAATGGGCTCTATCCGAATTCATAGAACAGGTACAATTGAACTTATCATTGAGTATAGGAGTTGGGAGGGAGCATCATGTGGTGACTGTAGATTGATGAGGCCCACTGATGTAGTACTGGATACAATTCTGGTCCTCCCCCACTGTCAGAAGGATGTTGCTGGGGTTGGAGGGCTTAAGCTATACAGATTCGCTGGATAAGCAGGGACTTTCATCCCTGGAGCATCGGAAGCTTACAGGAGAATCTTATAGAGGTTTATAAAATCATGAGGGACGTGGATAGGGTGTATAGCCAAGGTCTTTCCAAGCTTCAAGGTGAATCAAAATCACTAAAGTGTGGAAACAGGCCATTCGGCCCAACAAGTCCACACTGACCCTCAAAAGAGTATCCCATCCAGACCCTATTACTCTACATTTCCCCCTGATTAATACACCTAACCTGCACATCCCTGGGCACTACAGCACGGCCAATCCCCCAACCTGCACATTTTTGGAGTGTGGGTAGAAACCCACACAGACAGACACCGGAGGCTGGAATCGAACCTGGGTCTCCGGCGTTGTGAGGCAGCAGTGCTAACCACCAAGCCCTCTGTGAGAGGGGCAAGATCCCTAAAGGGTAAACGGTGGTGCGTGTGGGGAATAAGCTGCCAGAGGAAGTGGTGGGGGCTGGTAGAATGACAACATTTAAAAGGCATCCGGGTGGGGGACAGGAGCAGGAAGGGTTTAGAGGGAGATGGGCCGATTGCTGGGAAATGGGACCAGTTCCGTTTCAGATATCCGGCCAGTATGGATGAGTTGGGCCGAAGGGTCTCTCCCGTGCTGTACGTCAATGAAAGACCACCAGATGTGTTAGAAGCAATAGCATTTTATTTCCTCCTTTAATTTTACTTAAATTGATTTAAAGCCGCAATCAGAATTACAGGGACCTGTTGACCATAACATATATTTGTAAAAAATATATCGTCTGAGTGCCTCTTTTTTTTTTTAAAATTAATTCTTTTTCTTAATCTGTCCAACTCCTCTTAAAGTTGCTGTGGTTCAAATAGCTATACGTTTGTAAAGGTGTGATCGAGTGCGACATTGAGGGAACAGTCCCCATTTGTTACAACATACTTCCAACACCAGTTATTGTTATACTCGGTTTGACCAAAAACAAAAGGCAAAAGTGCTCAAGAAATTGCGTCCTTCACTCTCCTGGGATGGCTTGTGGATTATTTTTTTACAAAAAAAAAACTCTCTCTGGTCAATGCAGCATGAGTAGGTCACTTTTCACATCGTCTGACACAAGCCAAACCCCTCGGAACCCTCCTGACACTCGTCAGCCTGGCTTCTCACATTAAATTAAAACCTGTAATCTGCATGTTAAATTCCTGGAATCAGCTCCTTGCTGTATTCTCAATACATACACTTGGTAATATACATCACACACACACACAGACACACGCCATCCTCCCCACACACCACACACACACACACACAAAACAGAGAGCAAACACAAACCAACACACAATCGCACAGAAATAATTGTCAGTTTTCCAGCAATGTGATTAGATTTGCCTATTTAAGGACACAGCACCTTTTAACAATTGTCAGTGGGGATTCCCCGGATGGGAATCAAACGGAACAACACAGTGACATTCAGCAGAGTTGCACGTTCAGGGTGTGTGTGTGTGGTGGGGGGCGAAGGAGGTGGAGGATGGGAAAGGGAGGAAAGACTCTCTTCACGGACAGGAACGCTGGCTTGAAAATCATTCTGCAGTTTGCACCAGTGGAAAACCTCACCTTTCCCCCCACCCCCATCCTGCACTGAGACAGTCAGAAGCCACACAAGTTGTACCCTGCTCCCCCAGCACTCACTCACACACACACCACAATACTGGCACTGTCAGTCACCGAACAGCACTGAGTGAAAGCGCGCACACAGCAATGACAGAGGGTAGCCCCTGTTCCTACAGGCACACACTGATACACTCCTATGGACTCACCAAAGTGTGCTCAGACATGCACTCCCCTCAGGCGCTCACTTCCACTCTCAGATACAGGCACACCCCAGGTACAGACTGACACCGAGGCACCCACCCCCCCGAAATGCCTCCACCCTGATACAAATGCAGACACCCTCCCAGATACACAGGCACACCTTGCCAAGTAAGCCCCTCCCACTCCACAGGGGCCTGTGACGGTGAACAGCTCCCGTCCCAGTCCCCGAAGGGTTCCCATGTACAGGATGGGAGACTCACTCTGTCAGCATGGAGCCCCCCTGCAGCACGAAACATTGCCCCCACTCCCCACCCTAACCACTTGGGACAGAACTGAGGGGAGGGGGCAGGCCTGACGGGCTGAACGGCCTGAACTTTGTTTTCACAATCGGTGTAAATCGCATCTCCCCCCACCAACTCTGAGAGAAGGGTACATCTCCCCCTCACTCTCCCCAGGGGCTGAGACGACACCGATGCTGTGACCCACCCCCGATCCTGAATGCTTGCTGAGGGAGGGACCAGGGTACGGTCCGATCAGGAATAATGCAAGAATACCAAAGATCAAATGCACTGCCACCCCCCCCCCCCCCCACCCGCAGCTCAAACCACGGGAGATAGAGGGTGCTGATCAGCTGGGGAGCCTGCTCAGAGCTGCCAGGCCAAAGCCCTGTCTTGGGTTGAGGGGCTCGGAGGGCCGCTGAAGTCACCCAGAGAGAGAGGGAGCCATATGGGGCCTGTACACATCCCTCTTGTTTGCAGAGCACTGGGCCCAGACACAAACTCGGGACAGCTGCAGATCAGACAGCCCTGCCTCGGGGGCACTGTGCCTCCCAGCCACAGCGAGGGGGAAACACAGCGCAGAGTCCCCACGGGGAATACAGACAGCGCTTGGAGTCAGTAGCGGGGGAGTGAGATTGAACAGAGGTGTCCGGAATCACTAAGGAGGGGGCAATGATAGAGTGGAGAAGGTCAAACATTCCCGACTGTAGGAGGATCAGTGAATGAAGGGGGAGGGGAGAACACACAGGTGGGGTGGCAATTACATTCAATAGTGACCCTCGGAAGGGGAAAGGGGATAAAGAGTTACAATAGTGACCCTTGAATGGGGAGATGGGGCAAGGGGATACAATAGTGACCTTGAATGGGATGAGGGGTGGGGGAGGGGGTTCAGAGGAATGAGAAAGGTGAGGGAACATTAAAGGGATTTTGTGCAGAGGGGTGGATGGGATTGAACAGACCAATCCAAGCACAGGGCAGGGCTGGCACAGGAGGCCGAATGGCCTGTTTCCTGGCTAGCGAAGGTGAATTCGAACGGCCCATAAATTGCCTGCCCGGCCAGGGGAAAGGAAGGATTGCTCTACCTAGCAGTGTTTGTGAACCTCTGGAACAGCCAGAGTCAGTGAGCCTGTCCGCTATACGGGGAACGGCCGGTTTATGGACCTGCTGGAAGCCAGCTCACTGACACTGGACCAGCTGCAGGGATCACCAGCAATGACGGAGCAGGTTAGAGGGGCCGAATGGCCACACGTGGCAGACAGCACATTGCCCATCGGTTCGCCAACACGAGGGAAACAAATCAGATAAAGAACATCGACAACCAACCCACACCACCTCAACTCTGAAACGGACAGCAAAAACCCTCAGGCGACTGTCCCCCAGTGTCTACGTGGGTTTCCTCTGGGTGATCTGGTTTCCACCCACAGTCCAAAGATGTGCAGGTTAGGGTGGGATTGGTCGTGCTAAATTGTCCCTGTAGTGCCCAGGGATGTGCAGGTTAGGGTGGGATTGGCCGTGCTAAATTGTCCCCGTAGTGCCCAGGGATGTGCAGGTTAGGGTGGGATTGGCCGTGCTAAATTGTCCCGTAGTGCCCAGGGATGTGCAGGTTAGGGTGGGATTGGCCGTGCTAAATTGTCCCGTAGTGCCCAGGGATGCGCAGGTTAGGGTGGGATTGGCCGTGCTAAATTGTCCCCGTAGTGCCCAGGGATGTGCAGGTTAGGGTGGGATTGGCCGTGCTAAATTGTC